>NW_010512386.1:37677-73844 GCF_000687285.1 Phaethon lepturus
GCAGGGAATGGACAGGCAGACCTAAGAGTAAATGGAAAGGAAAATTTCATATGAATTAGAAGGAATTCTGCAAAGTTCTCTGCAGCTCCAGAAAGCAAGTTAATCAAACCTAGCTCCCGAATCATGGCTTTTCCAAGCTAGGGCATAACTGATGGGAAAAATAATTTAAAAATCTATTCTATTTCTGACTGACCTACTCCTTTTGGATTTTTCTCTGTTTACCCTCAAAGGAGTTTGAGAACTCATAAACAATTCCAATGTTAAGAGAATCAGTTATATGCAAATTCATTATTTCATTAGGAACAGGACAACAGTTAAATGTGTTTAAAAAATAATTAAGCAAAATAAGGTTTTCAATAAATAGGCTAGAGGGATACAAACTGTCCAGAAGGTGTTTGCTACTATCCTGTTCTATATATTCTGATTCAACTTGGCAAGTACAGCTGCTGCAAGTGAAATTGTATGATAAAAAAATATAGTATGCACTTGCTGTTTTAGGAAAACAAATGTAATTTTTATCTAGATGTTTATTAATGCTTGATGTACTGAGGAGAGAAATATCAGTTGGTAGAAGATGAGGTAAAAAAGAGATACTAAGATATAACTCCTTCCCAAGATGTATCAAAGTGTCTGCATGTATTCATCTGAGGGGTACCTGTATACTGTATTTTTGGAGAGTATTTTACTTTACTATTTGTGCAGGTATGCCTCAGTTTCCCTCCTCCCCTTGAGTCTCTCCTCATAGCCATAAAGGGTGCAGAGCACACCTCTTCTTCTGAATTCCTCCATATCAAAAACTTAGTTGAAAGAATTAAGGGCAGTATCTATGATAACTCTGTTACTAGCGTAGAGAGAAAAGCACCTCTGGAAAGAGTTAAACCCTTAGCCTAAATGTTTAATGAAAAGTAGCATGCATTCACACCTGAAGGGTCCTTCTGCACTCCATTAAGTATGGATATCAGAGTAAGTTCAGCAGACCAGGATGGTGAGGGAGCTTGAGCACATGACATATAAGAAGAGGCTGAGAGTCATGGGTTTGCTCAGCCTTAAGAGAATCTGAAGAACCTTGTTGTTGTCTACAGTTACTAAACAGGAGAATGTAGAGTAGAGAAAGCTAGACTCTTCTCAGAGGTGGACAGTGACAGGACTAGAGGCAATGGACAGAAGTTGGGACATGGTAAATTACTACTAGATTCAGGATTACAAAAAAAAAAAAATGTTTTTACTATGAGGATGGTCAAACACTGGAGGAATGTTTCCAAGAAAGTCCTGAAAGTTTTCCAAGAAAGAGCAAAAACCAAGTGTTTTTTATGTACTGTAAACTTTTTTTTTATATCTATTTACAACATATCATAGCTATCTTAAAGTTAGTTATCTCTATCTAGCTTGACATTTAAAAAGAGAATTCGGTTGGAATTTAGTTTTTCTTTCTTTGAAAAGACAAATAAAGCTCTTCCATATAAGAAGGGAAAACGATATTTGCTCTTGCTTTTGTTTCTCCAATCTAGTGAAAATACTGTGCAGAGTAAAAGAAAGGCAATGTTTTTTCTCTTCTAAGAGGCAAGTATGGACACCAGAAGGAGCTATAGTTCTTGTCAGGAGGATGACTACTGTGGATATTAATCTGAACTAAAAGAAATGAAAATGCACATTATTCAAAATCTTTTTCAGTCTACTGAAAGACATGTTGTGAGTGGGATTTATGGAAGGCAAAAGGTTTATTTTCAAGACAGCCTGAAACCCACCTGATTCAGTGATGACAAGTTCTTTGAAAAGGGTTTAATTGTTTTCAGCATAATAATGACCTTCATTCTAATATCATAAAGCAATCAAAAAGGTACTGAAATCTTACCCTTTTATTCTGTCCTCCTTCCATGCTTGTACTGTGTTCAGTTCATGAAGTAGGGGAGGTGATTTTAAATGATTTAAAAAAAATCCATTAGGTACTTGGATTCATTTTGAGGGAGAAATGGCAACTCAGACTTTGCTAGATGATGGAAAACATAATCAATACAATTTTGGGGTCTATATAACATTTTATTTTTATGTGAGATCTCAAAACAGTAGATTGTTTAAACAAAATCTGAAATGGATATAAGCAACAACATTTCATTGCTCCTTAAATATTATATGGTATGTGTGGTACTGTGAAAATACAATCATCTTCCACAATTCCACCGACACTTGTAACAACAATATCTTTTAAATTTTCAAACCAGCTTTTTAAAATTAAATTAAATTTCTTATGGTTAGTATTTCTTATAGATTTTTTTTCGTTAAAAAAATGGCTTCTTTCAGTCAAATTCTAGCTTTCTTTATAAAAGGACACATTTTGCTTTGATACAATTTAAACTTAAAATAGAAAAAAAAAAAAAGTGGAAACTGGTTTCTTCCCCCTGTTCAAAGTTTACATAGACAATTAGCAAAACAAAACACTTCCAATGCCCCCAGATTTGCTCAGCGACTAGGGATGTAAAGATGTGGAAAAAAGAAATTAAAAATTGTCAACGTTAACTATTGAATATTAAGTGAATTAATAATTTCCTAAAATCACAAATCAAATAAGTTAAAATATGGATGATTAAAATAAAAGGATGTCCCCTTTTCTTAATGGAAAAATGTCAAGCAGAATCAATGGAGAGACTCAGTAATTTGGACGTCACTTAGAATATAAAGACTTTTACTGTAGACTGTGTGGCCCAGGTATGTCCCCTTCCCTAAGATGCTTATTTAGATAGATCTGATTGTCTGGAAGCAGAAAATACTCTAGTGACTCAGCTTACCTAAGATTTCTCAGTATCCACCGTTCTCTTAAACATCTAAAGTTATATGGTTTGATCCAGATATCTGCAATGTAAGTATTATGTAACAACTATATATATACACGCATATTTCATTATTAACCAGTTACTTACACAAACTTTTGATTTCCTTCACATATATTATACTATGTACCTCCCTTTAGTCTGTACTAGTCTGTACCTCCCTTTGGCAGTATTTAGAACTTTTTATTACTTTTTCCCTTTCTTCTCTAAGCCTCAACAGAATTAAAATTCCACTAAAATTATTTTCTTGAAAGTATTAGTTGTTAGACTCATGGCATAAACCTGATTGCTCACAATAGGCGATTCAAAAAGGATGGATTTCAGCTGATATTAAAGCAGACTTAGTGTATACTGTAGCCACACATAAACCATGTCCAAAACTCTCTGTCATTCTGGTAAAACCTATGGCTACTCTTCTGTAGCCTATCTGAAGTTCAGTTAGAATTCTTGAAATGACTTTCAAAAGTTTGTACTTGTCATTGCCTATAGCTGACATTCAGGTTTCTCTCCACCTCAAATTCTAACACCAAGGCACTTCTGAATACTTCACGTTCCTACCTTGCTCTTTAATTCGATGGGGTTTTTTGGATTTTTTTGTTTGGATTTAATATGCTATAGTCAGCGTATTTATTTTGTGTAACTTAGTTTGTGATCAAACATTTCAAAAGATTATATCCACCATGTAAAATATATGAAGTTCACATTATTAGTCCTTAGACACAAGGTATTTCCAGAGCTTTGCAAAAAATCACAATATACTGTACAGAATAATGGAATAATTTTCAATAGTTTGAAAAACAAATTCAATCATCAAAGTGTATAGATTAAATTAGTGTGTAACATTTTATGTATTCATTAATATATATTTTTTAATATTTCTGTAACAATGAAAATAAACATTAAATCCTTCACTTACTGCATCAGACATCAGAATATTTGTATTTCTCCTGTGCTTTTTCCCCCTCCCCCCTTCTTTCTTTCTTGGGGGGAGACATTCAGTAAGTATACATTTCATTTCACTCTAATTTTTTGTATGTGTACAATTTTGTAATTCTCTTTACATGTTGTGATAGTTGCAAACTTCAGGGAACTATTGAAGTTTTCATGTTGGTTCACACATCATTACACTGTTGGGAAAGTCTTTATCTAATCTGATTTTTAAATACTTCAATTCTCAGTTTACATATATCACAACTAGGTAACTGGTTATTTTTTTCCTGTTTCCATAGAACAATTGTTCAGAGCTTATACTTTTAGGAAATATGAGAAAACACTTTTAAGAACTGTTTAAAACATTAAAATGCCAGATTAATTAATCAACATTTTCTTTACCAATAAAAGAAACTAATTGTTGATTAAATTGAGGTATGTATTTGGAATCATGCTTAGTCTATTTTTCTGAGGGTTTTAAGAATGTTCCTTTAAGAAAGGATTTAATGCATTTCTAATGAACTACTGAAGGAAGGAGCCAATATTTTTCCTACCCTTCTGATTTTTTCACATTTAACAGTTCAAGAATGAAGTGTTTAGCAAAGTAGGTTTTAAAGCTTTCCTAGATTTGAAGCATCATGTTCAAATTGAAAAAAGAAGAAGAAAGGAGAGGAGAGGAGAGGAGAGGAGAGGAGAGGAGAGGAGAGGAGAGGAGAGGAGAGAAACAGGAGAACAAAAAAAAAAAAAAAGAAAAGAAACAGGATCCTATTAAAGTTTTGTGAAAGAACTATAGAAGTACATAATAATAATGATAAACAATATAGTTTGTGAGATCCTCTGAGAAATTAGTAGAATACTGGTGCTTGAAGTTTAGGAATGAGCGGGACGTTAGTGAATGAGGTTATTTGCTGTTCTCCATAGCACAATTTTAACCACTGAGCTTTCTGACTCCCATCTAGCAATCCCCTGGTGTTCGGGACTCAATGACTTAGACCAAACTGAGAAACCTGCTTCATCAGGATCACTTAGTTCACAACATGGGATTATCAGATGCAGAATTGAAAGTGCAAGAAAGCTAACAACAAAACTGGTTGAAAATGATGGGTAACAAAGAATGTCGCAAATAATAAATGGAGGCAGATATGTAAATACTGTTTAGCAAATCTCTCTTTGAAATACACAGTAACTTTACACAGTTTTTTAACTCTTCAAAAATATTGGTCAACATTGTTCAAAAAGAAATTATTTGTTAAAAAAGAAGAAGTTAGAAATCATTCCAGAGAGACACATTTCAAAGTTACAACTGTAACAGTCACGCTTCAGTCCTAATAAAAGTTACCATTTAGCAAAATTTTTAACAGGAAATTTCAACAAGGTCAAGAATATTTAATGAATTATTACAATTTACTGAAATGAATATTTCCCGGCCTTACATGTTGACAAATTACCATACCTAACTGCTTATTCTCTCATTTAAGAGACCACAGAGAGGTTGAAATTATTAATGAATAAATTTTGTTGCCTCAAAGAACTGTGATTATATACTTTCTTAAAAAACCCTGTCTCTCTATGCATTCATTGAAGTCATAGTTTAAAGGATGAAACTTAGTATCACAATTGCTTTATGTTCCTGGTCTTACTTCTTTAAAAGGTAGACATACTAAATAGTAGACCTGTTCCCTATAGTATAAGCTGGTTTTTATGCATATGGTAATGATGAAGTAGAATTTCCCACCTTAATTTATTTTTTTGGCCCTAGAAATATTGTCTTTTGGTGACATTTACATTTATTTGGGGAGGTTGAAATTTAAAATAGATTTTAATCTTTCTCCTATTTTTCTCCTAGGGTGGGTGCAAGCGTGCAGTTTTCCTGTGAAGATAATTATGTGCTGCAAGGTTCTAAGAGCATCACTTGTCAGAGAGTGACAGATACACTGGCTGCCTGGAGTGACCACAGACCAATTTGCAGAGGTAGGTGTTATTCTTTGGAATTTTTCCTCAAGTTTGGAAGGGTAATTTATAATTTCTACTTAGAAATGCAGTGAAATGATGTTCAAAACAAAGGGAAAAAATATATATCATATATGTGTGTGTGTCTATATGATTATATATATCCAAATATCTTTCTGTAGCTTGAAGCCCACAAAGAAAGACACAGTATCAATTTATGGAGCTAATTTCCTTTTAAGAGCTTTCATTTAACTTAATCTTCTTTTTGTCATGTTAAATATATTTTAAGTAGAACTGTCTAGTTAGGTTTAGGTTAAACTTTTCTAATTAAATTTCTAAATAGGAGCTCCTCATAATCGTATTGTGTTCCTACCAGTCCCAGATAATTATGTAATCCTAAATTTTGGTAAATTCCCTTCTTTTCCATATATTTTTCTCAACATTACAAATGACCTAACCTTCTGACTTCTTTTCTAAATGCTTTTTCGTTGTGGTCTAAACCAATTAATAGGTTCCTCCCCCTTCTTTTAAGGAGGAGGGGGGAGGTGGATTTTCTTTTGTTTGTATCTTTTTCCATTGCAATCTCCTGCCTGTAATAAAAACAGAGAAAAATGCTGTCCAAGTACTCCAGACCTGAGGTATATGAGCAAAATAATGAGTATATATCTATGTACAGAAATTCTCCTTTTTCTCAGTAGAATAATTAACTTGGGTTGTACATTTAGATTGTACATGTTAATGAAAGTCTTAACCTTAGAAATATGCTTGCCTTGTATCCTCCTAAAACCAGACAACCTAACCGCAACAGGCTCTGGAAAACAAGAAAAAACACCACCATTAATTAAAAAAAAAAAAAAAAAAAAAAGCAGTCATAGAAATTGTTTAGATAGACTTTATTTGTAATTTTGAGATAGATCAAAGAGATACTTCTTGTACTTGCAAAATCTTTTGCCAGTTACCAGGGCAGCAAATGATAGAGACACTGTGGATGGAAGGATTTGCAACATCTGGACCTAAACTTTTGTTTGTTCAAGAATGAGCTAAAGCATAATCTCACTTATATAAAACTCATATATTTACAATGAAAGGTTTCATTACCTAGTTATTTCATAATACCAAGATAAAGATATTTTTCTTCTGTTGCCAGAATAGACTTTTCAATTTGTATAATTACATACATGATTTAATTGTGAATTATAATATATATATAACTCTTTCTTCATTAAAGAGTGTAAACGGTTGTGGTGGGTTGACACCACCCAGCTGCTGAACACCAGCCCAGCCATGCACACACTTGCTCCCAGTGGGATAGGGGAGAGAATTGGCAGAGCAAAAGCTGAGAACTCATGGGTGGACATCCAAGTCAGTTTAATAAATGAAACAAAGCTGTGTATGCAACCAAAGCAAAATAAGGATTTTATTGACTACTTCCAGTTAGTGAGCAGATGTTTAGCTGTTTTCTGTAAAGCAGGGTCTCAGCACAAGTGGTGGTTACTTGGGAAGACAAACCTGTAACCATGAACGTGCTGCTTCCTCCTCCTTTCCCTGAGCTTTTGTCGCTGACCATGTTGTCATATGGTATGGAATATCATTTTGGTCAGTTGGCATCAGCTGTCCTGGCTGTGTTCCCTCCCAGCTTCTTGCCCACCCCCAGCCTATTTGCTTTAGGGGCAGTGTGAGAAGGACCTGATGTTGTGCAGGCAGGGCTCAGCAATAACAAAACCAGTGGTGTGTTATCAACAGTGTTCTGGTTACAAATCTAAGCCACAGCACCATACAAGCTTCTATGAAGAAAGTTAACTCCATTCCAATCAGACCTAATAAAAAAGTCTCTGAAGGCAGCTCTTGGATAAATTATTACAAGCTATATGTAACATGGATAATATTATATAGACACATCCATGTAAAGACTGGACAATCTAAAACATACTAAAAAGAAATAAATAAAAATCATACCTCCTACTCTTTCCACAGCAGCAAAGCAACTGTGATTCATAAGTGCCTTTTGCACTCGGTGTGTCTGTAGCTCAATGTATCTAAATTAAAAATCTATATATGCCCTCTCAGTATTTAGTTTCACACTACTCTAGAATAATGTGTCCATGCAACTCTGCTGTTCACCCTTGTTTGGTGGGGCTTTTTTCATCTCCTGAATTTATTCTTGTTTGCTAATATGTTGCAGAAATGAGCTGAAGTAATCTATGCATAGTAAAAGTAATACTCAGCAGAAAGGGGCTATTTGCTGCTGAATTATCTGTGTTATTACTAGTGTTTATTGTTCCTTTCAATTTATTATCTGCAAATATCTCTATTATACTTCACTCCCTCCAGTAAACTTCTAAAAAATAAGATAAATTAGTCCTATACTTCCACTGAAACCTCATCTAGAAAACAAGTTACTTGCCTCAAACATACTTCTAAAATTGGAGCTAAAATTTCACAACAGTCTGAGGGTCAAGTCAGCCAGTCTCTAAAAGTTATTTGTTTTTTCCCAAACACAGTTTAACATTGTTTATGCTGAATCGTGTATAATTCTGGTTCAGTATTACAACTCTGCATGTGGTGCACGTTTGTGGGTGGTGGGAAGTGAGATACAAGTTTTATTTGTAGTCCATATTCTCCCCAGTCTCCTCACTGACCTTCAAGATGCCAGTATTCATGGTGCTTATTCCAACTATTTGATAGTAAAACACACAATACAAAGAACTCTTTATCACATTTTCTAACTGATCATCAACTTTAAATGGAAAAGCTGATAAACTACTCACGACTACTGTGGGCTTAATGACTTCAAGCTTATAAGACTTACTGAAGAAGCTTGAACTTTGCATTTACCCCAGAATGGCAACTAACAAAGTTCAGAATTTATGAAGCTGATGAATAGCCACAGGAGCCATCTTACTGTTGGCAAGTTCCTTCATTATTTACATTAAACACTATCCATGTAACAACCTTACTTGCAAGGGCACAGCAGGGGCTGGTGGCCCGGGAGCTGCAGGGTCTGCCTGAGGTGGCAGTGCAGGGCCAGGCCTCAGAACCGGGACACATCCCACCACCCCAGTCCGGCAGCAGGGCAGACCAGGGCCAGCCCCAGCCTTGGACATTGCACACCTCCCTGGGGACAGGGAGATGTCTTGGCTCGGCCGAGACCCAGAGCCTGGGTGGGGGTCAGGATCCATAAAGTCTGTAAGCAGGCACAGGCATGGCTGTGTAGAACTGCAGGCAGCTGCTCCTGGGACATTGCTCAGGCAGAGACCAATAGTCCAGTCTCACCCCAAAATGGATTCCCTGGGCCCACAGGCAAGGAGTGGTGGGAGGCCCCAGGTGTGGCTGGTCAGGGCAGTTTAAGGCTCTTAGTGCCCTCAGGAACTGAACGGTACTAATATAAATGTTCCCAGTTTTCTTGAATTCCACACAAAAACCTTACAGCAACTCATTCTTGTTTTCTGTAAGTGATATACAAGGATATCTAACAATTTCTGTGCAATGTTTTGCAGTAACTCCATTTCCTAAATGGTAGCTTCAATTGTAGCTCTTTCTTGGCTTTTTTTTTTTCCCCTCTCTTTTTTTTTTTCCCCACCCCCTGAAATTGAAATAGGAGAAGGGCAAGAGAATAACAGCCTGACTGAAAAAAAATCTGAGAGAGAGATATTTCCTAGCCTTTATTCTTTGTGGATAGCTAGAGAAGGTACAAACTGTATTCAAAAGCTTATTGCTATGAAGTTGCAGCTCTGGATTAGTTCCTACTGTAGCAGGCCTTGTGCAGGGTGAATTGAAAAGAAATTAATAAATATTAATTGTCTGCTAGTTGCAGTGGTGGAGGTATGGTGCTTCTACCAATTACTGGAATACAAATGTCCTCTATTTCATACCCTATGAAATCTGCTCTTGTTACTCTAGCAATTAAAATAATATGTTATGCTTAATACAGCAGCAATACGCCAAGCTTTCTGTATTGCTAGTATGCAGCATACAGTGGCATACTTAGAATGTGATTAGTTCTTTTTTTCCATGTTAAGCACAGACTGCTTAATTAATAATCATCAGTGATGCTTTGGTAGAATTACCTATGTGGATGGGGGCGTTTTGCGGCTTCTGCTGAGATCGTTATGGAAGATTTCCACGTGATGTGTCTGAGACTTAAGTGAAATTCATGGAAGTATATTAAGACAGTTTCTATCATAGACACGGACATTTTCACAGAGAAATGTGTCCTAGTTGAATCAATGTAGACATGGAGTTACAGTTACTTTTGAAAGTCTATTCTCTAACATAGTAACAAAACCATGTGCTGGTAGCAGATGGTGACTGAAAGATACAAGATCTGTAATTTTCCTCTAGTTTGCTTATTTCCTATTTGTACCAGTCACACTTCTATTAATGCAGAAGATTAGGCTTCCTCCCAGCAAGTTTGTGAGGTAAAGAAATACTCATATTTCATTCTTCAGAACGGAGGCAGCCACAGAGAAAGACGAAAACTAAAATTTTCCAAAGTAACAGAATTATGTTGGGTACTTTAATCCAATATTCAGGAAAAGAATTACAAAGCTTTTAAGGAATGTAGTCATTCCTCTTGCCAGTATTGAAACTTAAGTAACAGAAGAATCTAAATTACACCAAAGATTAATGGAAGTTAGGTAGATAAGTTCTGAGATCCAGCTATTTGAAGATATGGAGTATCAAAATACTTAGAAACTGTATGATCTATACTGTCTATTTTAGCATGGTGCCAAAGTGATGTAGAGCACTGACAGTGGAATTTTAAAATGTTCTGAATTCCATAACTCCATTTAACATCACTGGAAATTACATATTTATGTATTTTTTAAATACTTTGAGATACTGAAATATTTTGAAAAATTTGAATATTTTAGAAAACCTATCCTTAATGCTCTCTGGAAAATAACTCAACTCTTAAAGTAATTTATTTTCAAAATGTTAACTATCCGTATTTGCTTAATGTGACAGAAGGATTATGATGGAATTGCTGCTTTACAAAAGTCAGGTTACTGCCTAGAACCATTTTATATTTTTTTCTTTCTGATTCCTCCCCCCGCCCACAGTGTAAAGAGCTAAGACACCACAGAAGTTCAAGTTTAGGTTAAAGATATACAGTTACATAGAATGAAACATTGTGATACACGGTTTTTCCTCATCAACCACGGAAGAATCATGAAGGAGAGCACATACTGGCCCTTCTTACATTCATACATAGAAGGCTCCCTCCATCCACTTGCGGAGGGTAAATCTCTCTCTAAACAGAATATTGATATGATAAATCTGATAAATTAATTTACATAAATAAGAATAAAGTAATGTAAATGTTGGGCTGGTTTATTGAAAAGTGCCAGTTTCCTTCCTCTGTAGGTTATTTTTCAGGATTATTTTGACTGGCTCAAACACTTTCAAAGGCAGATTGTTATAGAATGTATCAGCATAATAATAGTTTCACAGCAAGCTGTTATTAATGCTTTGGCAATTTTATAATGTTTATTTTAAACAGAGCAACCAATCAAAAGCATTCTTATTTGTTGTTTATAATTTTAGCTAGAACATGTGGTTCTAACTTACGTGGACCAAGTGGGGTTATTACATCACCAAACTATCCAGTTCAATATGAAGACAACGCGCACTGTGTGTGGGTCATTACAACAACTGATCCAGAAAAGGTATGTGCTTTCTCTTTGTCTCACTTCAAACAGTAGAATTTTGGATCTGTCTGAAAATTACTTCATAGATATTTGCGTGAATGCATGAACAGATGCAAGTGTGTATGTTCATTTAAACATAAAAATGACCAAAGTAGAGATGTTAAGAAAATACATTGGGTACTAGAAAAAAAAAAAAAAATCATCTGTGAAAATGTCCACTGAGAGTAATAGGTCTCAATTAAAGTTTACAAGTTATAAATAAAGGTTCTAAATGGCATATATAAAATCATACTCAAAATCACACATTGCTAAATGACTTGATAAGGATTCCTCAAGTTGTATCTTGATACTCACTCATTGTTAAATCTTAGCATAAAAAACAGACATACATCTAAGTGCTTTGATCTCGTTAGGTGTTTTACTACCTACCTCATTTCTCTTTTCAATCCACTGTTTTCCAACAATGATTCCAAATACATAACTATGAATAATAATGCATAAAATAGTAGTCATAATTAAGTGTTTTTATTACAATGCAGTATACTGAGATACATTTTTACTCATGTTTCTGTAAAATCAATTTACTTCCTTAATAAAGGACAGAGACCCCCTACCTGTAGGAAAAAAAATCTTTCACTTATATTTTACTTTTCTGTAGTGAAATGGTGAATAAATGAGTTACAATAAGTTGAAGAATGTACAATCTGTATGCACTTTCATAATTACAAAACATGTATTTCTTAGCAAGTTTTTGGAAGACTGCGTTCTTTACTTGTTTAATACAGTTAACGAAAAAATACCTAACTTTATCTCACCAGAAGTTAATGCAAATGTTTAGCTGCAGAAAAGATCTTCTTGCTGCATGCTTTCATAGCATATTGTTGAGACGTAAACACTGTTTCTTTCTACAGTTGAGTTCACTTTTTCTTTAAGCAGACTCAGTGCCTCAATAAAGGTACATATTCAGGAAAAACAGGCAAAAGTACAAAACTATCACTTTGTAAAACATTTGCTGCAATGGGACTTCTCTTTGAAGAGGAAGGGCTTTATTCAGTTCCAAACTGAACTGTTATATTTTATTTAGTATAGCAATTAGAAGTGATTGTGTGTCAGTGAATGACCTTTGACTTTAAAGTAATTCAATTTTATAGAAAGTATTAAATCTCTTTGCATTTTTAAATATAGACAAACATTTAAAATATGAAAAAGTATGACAAAAGCATCTAGTCAAGTTTATTTTCAGTAATATGTAATCCTATTGATTCTGCAAAATGCGGTATAGTTTTGTAAGAGAAAATGTAAGTGTGCATCAAAAGAAAATATGTGAAAATACTATTACTAGAAGAGAGTCTTGGCATCTTAATGATTTCTTTACTCAAAACTGTTCCATTAATTTTTCATTTTAATTTTGCTTCCTTTGACTTTTCAAGAATTTTAATTAAGCATATTTTTTCATATATGAAGATAGTAATCTCCTTGCGGATTGAGAGAAAGATTAACTATAGTAATATAAAAATTGGTATTGGCTGCGCAGCACTATTTATTAAACTGTACAGTGTATGTTTTCTATGGAAGCTCAGACCTATTTCTGAAAAAACTAAACCTCAGTATACCACAATAACACACAAGCGCTGTTCATTCTATACACTATGTCTTTCTCAATGCATTTAGAATTTTATTAGAATGGAGCTTAATGAGATTGGTGTGGGTTAGTTTATTACTCTGTTCACTGGAATCAAAAAGGCACTCAAGTAGCATTCTGTGGGCAGCTTGACAGTTCATCAGCCACAAGAATACACTGAAGGAACTGCAAACCCAGAGAAATCAATTATTTTGTTATGTTCAAAATGAAGAGGTATGAGTACAAGGATGGAGCTTTCAGCCAGAAAAAAATGCACGCTATTACATCCAGCTGGGTGGAAAGTAAAAAGATATGCTAACAGAAATACTGATAAACACAATGTAAGAAAAAGACATGGAGCTTTAAGTCTTTCAGTTCCTGACAGGACGGGCAATAGGGAATGTATTGTCTTTTTACTAATCTTGGATTTGTGTAGCAGTGCAATAAAGGAAGATTATTTTCTTAACTTCATTTATTTTGGAAAGATGGGTATTTGATTTAGGTTCATGACAATTGTGAATGTGAAGTCTTGAAATCAAACATGTTTAAGATTTACAGTATCTTCAGGTTGCTTTCACATTATATTTATCAGTATGTATGTATCAATACAAACCTGATATTGGGACTTGTATCCCCAAACGCCTGAATCTAGAGTTAACAGATATCCTTTTGGATAATAAAAGGTATGAAGGAAAATGTTTTTACTTTACAGACTATCTGACTGAAATGGAAATTTTTCCCACTTCTTTCTAAAGAAAAATATCTTGCTAGCATTTTGAAACCTGTGAACTTTAAAAAATCAATTACAAAAATAATTTCCAGGTTTCCAAAATAATGAATTTATTTTAAGATGTGCTGAAAGTTGTGCAGATTTTTATCCCTGACTTTTGTCGGAGTTGTGAATGACAGAACTTTTGAAAATTGAGCTGTGTATTGAAGGTCTGATTTTAAAATTAAATTGAGGAGCCTACTCTTTTGCCTGTCAGGTTTGAAAATATTTTTTAGAATGCTTAATGTCTGTGCTTGATGTTCTTTTTCAAGAAGGTAGATAGTTCATGATATGTTGTTACTGTGTATTTTGAATTAGTCTTTTCATCAGATTAGTTTAAATATAGTGGTTTACAAGCTAAGACAATGTTTCCACTTAACATAACATTCAGTGCAGTTTAAAGAAGATAGTCTAGATAAAGAGGTGTCCTTGCACAAAAAATGGAACATAATGTGCTGGAATATTGTAAAGAACAAATTAAAAAACTGTCATATAACATTTTCCAAATTTTGCATTCTGGTGCTGGTCAGGGGAGATTTTTAATGACAATTCAAAATTAAAACAAATTTCAACTTCCTATGGGGACAGCAGCATAGTTCCAGTTTTTAACCAACGATACCAAGTTCGTTGTTAGTTAAATGCTTTTCTAACATTTATTTGCCTTTTTCTGAGCAACACAAAAATTTAAGTTAAGCTTGGTTCAGAGGTATTTCTGTTAATGCTCTGCTTATTATGAAGAGTTGATTTTCTTCCCTTAACATTTATTTGTTTCCTCTGGGTCCCGCTATTGTAGTTTCTAATCAGCATTCTACTGAGTCATTTATTAGAATACAACATTATAATGCTCATCTGACTCTCTGTCAAGTGCGTGCTGTAATTCTTGTTAACTCTACATTGTTTTGATTGTTCTGTTATGCAGTTTTTCAGCTTGTTAGAATCAGTTACTTTGGACTGTTCTTCTGAGGTCTTACTGATCCGTTGTCTTTATCTCTTTCTTGCTGTTACATAAATCTTTTCAGTATGCTCTAAGCATGCATCTATCCCTTGCTGTTTCAATTCATTCTCCAGGCTGTGGGTTTTTTCATAAGACTTACTACCCTGATGATTTAACTATTTTATGGTAACATCGCTAGATGCAAGGGATCTAGTTTTCATCTCCAGCATCTATAAGAGAGCAAGTTTTGGTGTTGTTTCAGCACTGATACCTGGTTTTGCACCATATTTGCTTGACTGATTGTGGGTTTTGCTATATTAGATGTGCCATGGGCTGCAATAGTTCTAAGTTTAATGACCTGGTAAATAGTGTGTCCCAATTACAGATTTTTTTTTTCCCCCCTGAAGTAGGTACTTTCTCCAAAGTACTTTTCTCAGTTATTCTTTACAAAAAAAGTTATTCACTGCAGTTGCTATAATTGAAGACATTGGAATTAATTAGAGGGAGGGTGGGAAACTTCACATATGGTTCTATAGGGCTGAGCCTTCAGGTTTTTGTATAAAGTTGGACTTTACCTGAATATGTTGTCATAAAATGGTATTTCTGATTTATGGTCTTTCAAAGCACATAGCTAGGGAACTTCAGGAGAAAATTCTTACTCAGGAAGACTTTCCCCAGTACACAGCTAGGGAATCCACATACTGTTAAGGTTGATTTTGAGATAATGTCTTTTACAATAATGAATTTTTGCAATATGATCTAAAAGAGCAGTCTTACTAACTAGCATATGATAATATACATTTTTTTTAAATGAGCTTACCTGATTCATGGATTGGAGCAAAGCTTGTGGTAGCTCAGATCTGACCCAATAGTGACATCCCTGTCTTCCTCAGATTCTTACTTCCATGTAAGTAGCTCATGAATATATAATAATTTGCAATGGATTCAGAACTTCTGTTTCAATAGGCAAGTTTGCTCCAGTTAGACGGCATTATTTTATTACATTATCTAATATTAGTGTTCTTTAGAAAATGTGTCCATAAATAGCCTATTTCTTCAAAGCTTCATTAAAGATAGGACTCCTCTCCCTCTGAATGTCTGCTCAGACCATCCCGCCACAAAGTAACAGGATATTTGTCAGCATCTCTGACATCTATAGCACTTGCAGACTGACACTGTACTCTGATTGGGGAAGAAAGCTCTTGCTGAGCACCATATATCTCATCCCTACGGAGATTACCAGAGCGCTGCCACAGTATTAATTTTTCTCTGTTCAACATATCCTCTTTTACTGTACCACAGAGTTCCAGGTTGCAGAGATCCTAATCACCAAAAATATGTAGATCTAAGAACTACTTTCACTAAACTTCTCATAGAACCATGGAATTGTTTGGGTTGGAAGGAACCTTAAAGATCACCTAGTTCCACCCCCCTGACATGGGCAGGAATACCTTCCATTAGAGCAGGTTCCCCAAAGCCCCATCCAACCTGGCCATGAACACTTCCAGGGATGGTGCATCCACAACTTCTTTGGGCCACCTGTTCCAGTGCCTCACCACCCTCATAGTGAAGAATTTCTTCCCTACATCTAATCTAAATTTATCCTCTTTGAGTTTAAAGCCATTACCCCTTGTCCTATCACTACGTACCTTTGTAAGAAGTCCCTCTACGGCTGCCTTCAGGTACTGGAAGGCTGCAATAAGGTCTCTGTAGAGTCTTCTCTTCTCCAGCTGAATAACTCCAACTCTCTCAGCCTGTCCTCATAGGAGAGGTGTTCCATCCCTTGGATCATTGTGGCCCTCTTCTGGACCCGCTCCAACAGGTCCATATCTTTCCTGTGCTGAGGGCTCCAGAGCTGGATGCAGGACTCCAGGTGGGGTCTCACCAGAGCAGAGTAGAGGGGCAGAATCACCTCCCACCATCTACTGGCCATGCTTCTTTGGATGCAGCCCAGGATGTGGTTGGCCTTTTGGGCTGTGAGCGTACTTTGCTGGTTCATGTCCAGCATTTCATCCACCATTACCCCCAAGTCTTTCTCGGCAGGGCTGCTCTCAATCCTTTCATCCCCCAGCATGTACTGGTATCAGGGGTTGCACTGACCCAGGTGCAGGACCCTGCACTTGGCCATGTTGAACTTCACAACGCTCAGATGGGCCCATTCATCAAGCTTGTCCAGGTCCCTGTGGTTGGAATCCCAACCTTCATGTATGTCAACAGCACCACTCAGCTCCGTGTTGTCTTTAAACTTGCTGAGGCTGCACTGAAGCCCACTGTCTTATGTCAGTGATGAAGATATTAAAGAGTACTGGTCCCAGTAGGGACTCCTGAGGGATAGCACTCATCACCGATCTCCATCTGGACATTGAGCCATTGACCACTACCCTCTGGATGCAACCAATTCCTCACCTACCCAACAGTCCATCCATCAAAGCCATCTCTCTCCAGTTTAAGGAGAAGGATATTTTGGGGGACCATGTCAAAGGCCTTACAGAAGTCCAGACAGATGACATTGATAGCTCCTCCATTGTTCACTGACATAGTTAGTCCATCAGAGAATGTCACTAGGTTGGTCAGGCAGGACATACCCTTGGTGAAGCCATGCTGGCTCTCTCAAATCACCTCTGTGGCCCCCATGTGCTGTAGCACAGCTTCTAGGAACATCTGCTCCATGATCTTCCCAGGCATAGAGGCTGACAGGTCAGTAGTCAGTAGAGAAAGGTCCAGGCACTTCCTGCAGGTTTTATATATTTTGTATATTCTTGCAATGTACAGGGTCATGTTAGTGATTTGCTCAATTCTTACTATTTCGTAAGTCTTAGGATAAATTTAATAGACTGTAGGAAAAGGTCACTGTGAATTCAGAATTGACTCATTGGTACATCCTGAGCCATCTAGATCATACAAATACACTAAGAACTCCCTGAAAGGATGATTTGCCATGGTGTGTTGAAAATAAAAGCACAGTTTTGTATACTCTTTTTTCTTTCACACAGCGTTAAAACTGAATTTTGTGCCATATGTAAATGTGCATATTTAAATTTAAATTTCTTTTTTTTTTTTTCTGGAACAGTGTCTTTAATTTTAGGAGGATAGGGCATAATTGACAAAGGATTCACACAGTTTAGCATTAAAATTCTTAAGGTATCTATTGAAACAAACAAATACTAGTTAAGTTCCCTTTTGCTTTGAAATAGGCTCAAGTATTATTATTTTTTTTCATAATCAAACAGTATAATTTAGAACACAAAATATACCTAAAGCAATTACACGAGAAAACTATTGTTGCAGGATAAGGGTGAGATTTTGAACTTCCAGTGTCTTAAAATCTAGTACAAAACTTCCAGGGTAGCCTTGATTCTGTATAGTGTTAAATAAATTAAAAAAACCCAAAGAGTCTGTATATTTTAATATAATGTGCAAAATGTACTTACAAGCCTACTGGAAAAATCATACTATATATAACTCACTATAGTATATGTTCATCCTCAATTTGAATTTAAACACATAAATTGCAACACAGAATTCTATATATGTACAACTGATATTAGAAAAAAAATACATATATTGTGCAAAAGCACAGTTTATTTTTTAAAAATTACATATTTGTGTTGCTGTCTGTGTTTTGTGTATATTTATTAGAACATTATGATTTTTATTAAAAATATTGATGTTTCTACCTTTCAAGACATCATGTGAGTGAGAATTAGTAGCATAGCTTCTATATATTTTCTTAATAAGTCTACTGAAGTTTTATTGGATGATACGGATACAATTAGCGCTGGAACAGAAGACACAGTTCTGGCATTACGGACATTTAGGATGAAATTTGATTTACACATATGGGTGCTACATGTCTAAACTCCAATTATACTTAACGGAGATCTGTCAGATATTCAGTAGAGTCAAAACAGTACTTCATCTCATCTTAAACTAGTCCACTAGAGGCTGATCAGCTAAATCATTGTGATCACTAGATCCAGGGCTTTGTTCTCACTCCCTGGATCAGAACCAAAAGGGATTTAGACATTTTAAATTAGAGGTGTCTCTAATATATATATATATAGAGAGAGAGAGTATTGTATATCTATTGTATATATATAACATATATACAATGTCTAGTATATACGCAGCTTTGTGGAATGAAGTATGCCATTTCAGATGAAGGACATGCTTCACAGGCTGAATGGGAAGTGTCCTATAATGGCCATACGTTGAATGGAAAAGCGTAACTTTGGAGTAGGGATATACCAGACTTAACTAAAAGAAAACGTCAAAAAAATCTTCTCCTCTACATCTATTTCCAAGTGTAAGCATTTTACTGAAGCTGATGTACCCAAATCAGAACTGCTTTCTACATTGATTTTAGATTTGTACATTCATTACAAGAAGTTTTGATGTCTTTAATGACTGTTGGAGGTAGTGATGGAAGAGGGACACTTGGGATCAGTACTTGTCTCATGATGAAAGGATCCAAGCACAAATTTCCTGCAGTACAGGAAAGTACTGTATTTCCTGGTTTGTTGGGAAAACTAACCGCGCAAGCACTTGTAATGCTTCTTGCTTCTGGCATTATTTCTGGTGGTATTTGCTTTTATTTCTTTTTCTCAGATGGTTTCTAACACTAAATGAAGAAATGCACTCAACTCTTAATTTTTTCCCTTCTAAGGCAATTGCCGCAAATACAGGCTGACAGTTGTATTTCTTGTTGTTTACTTTTCCTCTGACCTTCCCCCTTCCATGTTGTTTTTAAGAGGAGATTAACTACTGAGCCTTAACTGTGTTCAATATCTCAGATTTGCTTTCAGGATATCAGCTAGGTTTAGTCTGCCAAGATTTAGCTGTGGGGTATGAATTTTATGAGGCTCAAATGGATCCAAGTATGACATACTGAGTTGGAAATGGCAATTTAGGGGAAAAAAATAAGTGTGACTTTTAGAAAGAAACTATAGAAGCATACACAAGAAGGAATGGAAAAACTGAAGAAGGAGACTTAGCAGTAGATTTGCTGTGATATTGTCTTTGATTTTACAATAAATCCATATTTCAGAGAGACAGTTGAAATGTGTTAGCTGGTAATGTAATGCTTAAGACAAACACAAAATTCAGCCTCCAAACAAAATGAATGTATTAGAATGTGGCAAAGTTTTAATTGGCAAGATCAAGCCATGGATATGTGACTTAGCGGAAACTATTAACAAAAAAACCTCAAAACCTTCAAAGTTAGAGACAATTTTGTTAAATAAAAAAGTATGACATGTTAAATTTCTAATGCTTCTGTTTCCTCATGTTCTAATACCAGGTCAAGGACAAATCAAAAAGAGTTTCCCCTTTCAAAAGAGGGCAATATGTAATATTTTCACTGTGACATGTTTGTACTGTATCTGCCTGGGTAAGAATGCTACAAATCCATTATTGTCATTTTGTGGTTGAATATTCATTGCAGTGAAAGTGATCCATATTTTTCTTTCTCACATATACACTTCTCTAGCCTGGATGGCTGTTAAATCCTTCATTATTTTAGCTTATATCTTGCCAGACAAAAACAGGCTATTCTTTGAATATGTTTCTTTTATAGCTAAAACAATCCCCAACTCAAAAAAATATAAAAAAACCCAGAACTATATAACACGTAAGCATGCCTTTCTGTTTTACAATTGCCAGAGGTAGTCTTTAAAGGTTAAAAACAAAACCAGAAAAAACAACTACAGCATCTATACTTTCACCATTGGCACTTATCATTATCCAGCTGCTGCCATATGCACTTCTCTTGTTGCTGAATATTGCCTCCAGCTTTTTTCTTAGAGGAACTTACCTGCTGTGCGTGTACTTAGAATTTCTCCATCATTTCCTTCCCTCATTATATTTTTTGTCCTTTCATCTCCCTCTGCCTCAGTTTCTTCTTCTTTGCCGTTTTGATCTCCATCAATATATTTCTTTTCTCTTTTAGCATTAACCTTTTCTTCTTTTTAATTTTAGATATTTTCAGAAACAAAAAGATTCAGATAAATTCAAATATAAAATCCCAATGGTTTTCAGGGTTTAAATGGAGCTCAAAAACCAGTAAATGAATGATCAACTGAACTTTTAACTTTTTTTAACCAGAAAGAAACAGTACGTTCTTATTCATAGTTTCTTAATGTAATAACAATACTATTCAGCCTAAGAACGTACCATTTAGTGCAGTGACATATTATTCAACAAAAAATATGTATATTCAATTTCTTCATACTGAAAGGACTTCAGAAAACTTTACCAAATCAAAAATCAATCAGACTTCTCAAGCCATAGGTGAATATCCATTAAATAATGCTAAATAAAACATTTTTTTAAGTACTTTGTATCCACACATTATAGAAGACAAAGCAACATATTTGTTATTACTCCTGCACATACATACACATGCATTCTCACACAGAGACATGTAAAATAAACAACTGATTGTTTTACCTGCACAATCCCAAAACATAATTATAGTGACATAAGCCCATTATTATTCACTCATTTAATTCAGGATATTTCCTGACAGGAAAAACTCATAATAGAGCATGTATTAGGTGAAAACATTCTGGCGCTGTGTAAAAAAAAAAAAAAAAAAATTAAAAAAATCCTACAATTAAATCTCCACATACTTTTCTCATCTTGTTTGTTCTACAAGGTAGTTCCCAATTCCCTTGCTAAGAACTGTCATCAGGCTTATTCAGTAACACATTGTCAAATGTATAAATCTAAGATATCAAGGTTTATGTATAGATATTTTTCTCTGGAGGTTGAAAGTGTCTGCAGCTATTGATGGTGTATCATACCTGACAGTGTCCTTGGATGTTGTCTTTGTTTATATAACCTTTTTCCTTCCCACTCTCCCATTTATTTTTTTCTTACCTTACCAAGTATTCTACATAAATGATCTTTTTGCAGACCCTGTGCAGCCTGATGGGGTGGATAATAAGGATGACATAAATCCACATTTACTGCCCAGGGAGACAAGTGCTACAGAATGATTTATGCACTTACAGTTCTGGGTTACCTCACAGGGCATGTTCATTTGCGTTGCCTTAAAACATAAATGGTCAAAGTTTCTTTGTGCATGATCCTCCCTGTTTATCTTCTCTTTTAAATCTTTTCTTGGGTACCTTTGTTACTGGGAAAATGACAGCTCATAACTTATAAACAAATAATAGGAAATTCGAAGAAATTCACAGACTGCGTAGTGAAGTGTATAGGTTGGGGAAAAAATCGTTACATTATTTTACAAATATATTAGTATTTTCTGAAAATTATTATGATTCCTTTCTGTTTTCTTTAACAATACTGTAGATTTGGCGTTTGGCATCACGGTAAATAGAAGCCTCCAGGTATTTACATAATAAATTAGTGTCAGCACTTCATTTAATTAACTTACTTTGGTGTATTACTAAACAGGAGCTTCATATTATAAATAAAGAGCCATTGAGGAGAACAGTAAATGGACGACCAAATCATCACACATATGTTAAGATGTGTAGATCTCAGATATCTGGAAGATGATGTTAAGGGAGAAGGATAGAAGTAATTTTACTTAGTGGAATTTTTACTTCGTATGGGAAATATGATAGGGTTTGCAGTAAGTTGTTATAGAATAAAAAGATTTTCAAAATGTCATGTGGCAAAAATGGCACTGGAGCTAATTTGATAACTGAGATTCAACATGGAAAAAGCAAACTCCAAGGCTGTATTTTGTGGCCTGCATTAACTCCTCCATAATTTAAAGCCATTAAGTGCACTGCCTAAATTAGTTTTACTTCTTTAGGATCTTTCTATCTTCAAAGTAAACACCTCAAAGGGTGTTGTAGCCCATTTAAGATCAATTTTTCCTCCTGGCTTTCATTAACTAAAGAAAAACTGAAATGATCAATGCTGACTGTGACAGGTGAACAGTGAACTTCTCATATATATAAACCTTTGTATATATCTGTTTGCAATATGAAGGGTTACTAATGTCTAATAAACTAACATTTTAAAATTTTGGAAATGTAAATTAAACAATTTGGTTAGAGATGCTTCGTAAATATGAAATACCACCCAAATTTAATGCTTCTTTGAAGTAGAGACAAAAACTTCAATCCTAAAGTGTGATCTCAGCAAGAATCAAGGTAGTTATTAATACTCCTGCTGTATATTGTGAAATGTTTTAACATAGATTAGCGTGCTGATTTGTCAGCTACTTTATCCAAGAACTATATGGGTAGATTTGAAGTATGTTAGTGAAAAAGAACAATGGTTCAGCAGTTGTTGAATTGTATTCATTTATTTATCTATAAAAATAGTTAAGAAGCATCACCACTAACAGTCAAAACCAAGATCATGATCCTTCCTATCCTCAGCTCAAACTGGCGTACTTTAGCATGTGAACATTGGCAGTCTGACTAGATGCACAGTACAGTTAACAGACTCTTTACATAACTTTTTAAACATACCTTTCAATTCAGCAAGCAGTCTGAGACCTCTCGAGTACTATCATGAACTTTAGGGTCTATATCAGTTGGTCTGTCACATGTCTATGTGTGAATAATTTTTTTAAAAGTCGAAGTTTCTTAATAATTAAACCTTGCAACAGTATGCAGAGCAAAAGCTTAACTACCCTTTTAAAACATGGCACTAGTTGCTTCTGAAAATATCACCTGTAAACCTTCAAAAGTGAGAATAGGTTTTAGGCATCAGATATACACATGCTTAGTGCTCATCTGTTGTACTAGAAAATAACATCAAGTGCTTATCACATTGTTGTTTATATCTCTGTCTCTATACAGAAGCTCACTTTGCATAAATGTCCAATGTTTTCAGTAGGATGTAACTTGTTTAAAGAATTTTTTCTTGTTCCTTGTGGTTTCCAGTATGAGACAGGACATGCAATGAAATGCTGAGTTCAGTTACCTGTCTCATCTCTGTATCCAGTGGAAGAATGGTTTAGACAGAGCTTGTCAGGTTGGACAGCCCTTTGTCATGCAACAATCATCTCAACATTTTACTCTTCATTTATTTAATAGGTAACTTATCACTGTTCCAGGCTCACTGGAAAGGATACAAGTGAAAAGGTTTCAACATAATGCAGATGTTCTTTTGTAAACAGTGAAGAGTACTCACTGGAGGGGGCAGGGAACCTTGCAGTTTTCTGCACTGTCACATTGCCTTTGGGATGGTTTTGAGCAGTATAGACCAGAGTTCCTGAAACAGTGTTTAATGACAAAGTCATGGGAAGAACAGTTTCACAAAGCCAGAGGAGAGTACATTCGTATAATAAATGCAAATAAAGCAAAAGAAATAGTGTTGCTGCAAGTTTGCTTCCTGTTCTTTGCCCAAATTTTGTTTATTTTTTTTCCCCAGTTACAATGTTCTATGCTAAGTACAATTCTTATTTTCTGCCTGTTTAATATGATATAAGGAGAAACTGGTGTCCATTTTTATGACATTTGGTTACATAAAATGCTAGTGTTATTTGCCCTATGGCTAAATTTTAGTAAATTCATACGTAAAAACAAATTTGTGTTCAAAAATATTCTAACACATTTTGGGAAATATTGTTTTCCCAATGTTGCACATATCAAGGAGAAATACAGTTTCCACTTGAGAGTATCATGTCGTGTTTAAAAGATGATATACATAAATATAGTTTTGCAAGTCCTCCTAGTTATTGAAACATTTAATCATATCACTATCATAACCTTTCTGCATGAAAATGTTTCTTACAATTTACTGCAATTTTCTTATAATGAAAAATTATATGAAATGGAAAAATCCAAAATGCTATGTGAAACTTCTTATCTGTTCAAATTATCATCTCAAGAAAATCTGACTTTGATCAAATAAAACAATTCCAGGATTAAATCTTAACTTGTTCTGGATCATACACTGGATCACCTCTTCTTTAGTAATTGGATTCTGATTTCTTTCACCTTCCATTTAATGGACTCTACTGGTTTAGAGAAGAAATAAAGTCTATTTTATTTTTCTTGAAATTTTTAAAATGTTTTTTATCAATTGTAATTGTATGATGTAACACAAAACTCATGTGTTCCCAAGATTATTTTAAAAACTGTCTGGGTGTTCATGTTCACAGACTTTAATCAATGTTGAAATCACAAAACAATACACAGATTTGGTCTTAAGAGGCTAACAATGCGGGGCATCCTCTTCTTGATTACCAGTTGTAAATTGTTTAAGGGGTTAATGTATCTACATGGAGCTGTTTACACATTTCTGTTCTCAGAGGTCTTCTCTTTGTACTTTTTGTCATGTCCCAGAGCTATAGTAACTCCTGTATTAGATTAAAGGAAGGAAATGTGACTTAAGAGCTGTGTAGTACTTCAGCTGATGCATGTGCCCAGAGAGGGAACCACAGGACAAGCTTCCACTTTAGGAAGCTTCTCTTCCTGGACGTAGAAAGGCATTTCATTTCTTCCAATTGTCTTGCTGAGAAAAGGGAAAATGGAGCCTAAAATATTGCAGGTAGTTTACTATTTAAACAGTAAAATCATGAGGGGGTCATCAAGCCTTTTGAGTTTTTCATGCCTTTCTAAAAAGGAATCGCCTGTTAGGATGATCATCTGTTCCCTTTCCAGGTGGCAGGTAAGTAGGATGAGATTTCCCAGCATGGTTTTCCTCCTCTTCCCCATAGGTGGTAACTTTCATCATTATGACAAAAGGAAATATTTTTAACCTAGTGAAGAGTTTATTTAAATAAGTTATCACTGGAACATAATTTACTTACTAATCTCTCCGAAATATGCATAAGGAATGATATTAGCTGTGCACCACGGTAAAACATTCAGAATTGAATTGAGGCATAAACAGAGGCTTCACTACAAGAACGAGATGTAGGTGGCTGGAGTTGATACGAAAGATTAAAATGGAGACCAGCTCATTACAGTGGAAACTCATTTCTGCCTAAGGAGGAAAACATGTTAAGAGGAGTTCATTCACTGCTAATCAGTTTTTATTTCAAATATGATATTGAAATGGTCAGAAGAAAATGGCCGATCATGTAGGACATGTGAAGTTTGAAGCTGTGGAAATAAGAAATTTACATTTTCTCTGAACTTCATCAAGACTCTTCTTCTTTTATGGCTGTTCTGTTTTGCAAGGCACAGGACCTCTGTTGTCATGGAGTTCACAGACTCTCTGAATGGAGAGTTCCTTTCATGCAGATTTTAGCCTCTCTGGAGAAGTCATTCTTCTAAGCAACATAATATTTAATTATTAGCATAAGTGCCTGGCAACAAAGTACAAGTTAAGAAGATAAAAAGTCTAATTTATTTCTTCAGTAAAAATTCAGAAGTTTCTAGAAGGTAAATCTAGGGAGTTTAAGTAAAACTGAAAACACGTTTTGTGTTTAACACCTTTCCTGAGTTCACATGGAGATCTTGCAGATATTTGCATCTCCAGAGCATGACGTAAAAATGAGGAAAGAGAGATAGGGCAAGGTCCAAATATTGCCTCCAGCTGTCCTAAGAGAATAAATTAGGCTATGTTTACATTAGCATTGGTGGTATAGTGCACTACAAGCAGCTTTATAGTGCAAAACAGTTGGTGCTCAGGGCCTGAGGTCCATACTACACGTGTATTGCAGAGTTTTTACTGTGGACTAGTTGTAATCTGCTACTTCAGGCTGAATGCCTGTGACTAGCTGGAGAAACCTTCCATCTTAGTTTCATCCAAAAAGAACTCAATTTATTTACTCTGAGAGTGCTCCATGATGCACACCAAAGCACAGTAAGAGGAGGTGATGAGATTGTTTCAGAAATGCACCCTTGATCAAAGCCTTGATGTGAATGCATTTTTAATCTGGTACAACTACCGTAACACATAGAGAAGGCTGACATTTGCAGACACTTTGTACATGCAGGATCGAATTGGGTCCATGGGTAAACGAATGCTCAGAAATGTCATTTTAAGATTTTGTATTAAATTCATGAAATTCAGACATAAATCCCACCCAACAAAGTAGTTGGAGAAGCTGCCTGATTCAGGACATTGACTGTAATGCATACATTCTTGCTACCCACTAGCTGTTTGTCAGTTTGTTTGGTTTTTTCCAATGCAGAGAAGGTACTCATGCGGAGCATGCACACACGCAGAATGCGTGTCATGTTTTAATACAGTCTTTCACCCAGTTAACGTGATTCAAAGTACTATTCTGTGTTATCAGACTGTCAAGTTAACAGCATCCTAAACGATCATTCTTTTTAATTCAATATTGAAACAATTTGACATTTGCATTGTTTTCCTGTGTAATTAGGTGGTTTTTTCCCCTCCTGATTTTAAATAGACTTACTGGTAGATTATATTTGCCTCATGGTATCTCTCAGAAGAAGGTATCGCATGCATGCTGTTACATATGTGCAATTCTATGTGTATAACTCTAAATGTTTACAATTTTTTTCTATATTATCCAGTTATTTATTCTTTAGAATCAGTAGGCTTTCTGCTCTTACCTTCTCTAAAAGGAAAATACATACTGTTCACTTTTTCATCAAATAATATATTCAATTTTTGTTCTAGATCATATATTTTCTATAACAGTCATTTAATTAAAAAAAATATCTAGTAAATAAACCAAATAACTACTTCCACTTGAAGTGAGCAGTGGGATTCTAATGTTTCCAAGGTAAATGTTCAGCTACTCCACAAAACACTCTACTACTGCACTCTGCAGAGAATCATCACTGATTCCACTTGTTCGTTCTGCACAGTTTAGTTCTACCAAGAGCAAATGAAGATATGAGACTGATGATATGTGTTTGCACTTGAGATACAATATATAGTTTAACAGTACATTCAGCTGGTTGTTACTTATAAAAATGGACTATCCGGATGTGATTAATTTCAAGACTAAACATATATAATTAGATGTTTGGAGGCAGTCTCAAAGCTCAGTTGCCCACCAGAGAAATCTCTAGTTCCATTTGAGATTAGATCTTCTGCTTGCCCTGCAGGTGTGGATCCAGAAAGGCATAGATTGCTGTAGGTCCTGTTCCATCTACCATACCCCAAATATGTCTTTGATACCTTAAACCACCCCAGTTAGCACTGGTCATTTAATTGTGGGCACCTTACTGAGCCCTCAGTGCCTAAGCTTCAGTTATAACCAGGGGGACCTACACAGTAATTCAGCTTAGCCCAAAGCAGACACCCAGCTGCCAGTCAGATGAGTAACTCTTTTAGCTATATTTACTGCAGTAAGAGATTAGATACCTAAAGCACCTTTAGACACAAATGGGTAAACATCTACATTTAGGTGTTTTAGAGCTCATTTCAGCTACTTCACCATAGGCTTCTAGTATCATTTGAGATGCTTTAAGTAATCCTTCCTGGCCTCTAGCTGCTGCTTCAGAAAATTGTGGACCTCTCACATATCATGTACCTTCAGGTGATGTGTGGATATTGCCTTGTGCTTTCAAATGACACTAGCCAACTATTTACATTTATACTAAATTCCATCCTTAGTACTGATTTCTGCAACAAGGTTCTATTTACTTTAAACGTTTTCATTTTTTTCTATAAAAATGAGGTAGAAGAATCCTATTGCAGATCTTCTGGGTGTATCTAGTTTCTGTGCAATCCTTTGAGTTTGAACAATATTCAGACAGTTGAGAAACACTTGTTTGGTCATTTTTGCTTGCTTACTTGTTTCCTTTTGTTACTTTATGAGTCCTGTGGATATGCTAAGTATATCTTGATTGCTGTTTCAGAGATACTCACTGAAGAATTATCTTATAAAGTTCTATGACCACTTAAGCTTTGAAACATTTTGTATTGCACCTGTGTTGGTAAGAGACTGTTTTTTCAGCATAATTACTTTCAGTCCATGTTCTTTTCATTAGGCCAATCAAAATACAATTCCTGAATTGGATTTACAATAATGTAGTAAAATAATGAGGGAAGTGGTATCTTTATTACAGCACTAGCTTTATGGTAATTTAGTATAACCACTTGAATAAAGTTTATAATCTAGTTTTACCTACTGTGAGTCAGGGGTTGGATTAGATGACTTCCAGAGTTTGCTTACAACCTAAATTACTCTCTGATTAGTGAAGTGATTTCAACATTGGGAATATTTTGTGTTGTCATATATGTATTTCACAAATTTCTCAGCTATTAAACATTAGTTTCCATTCCTACAGATATAAGAATTATCAAGCTTATCTTTGTGGCATTTGAAGTATAACAGTGGGATTACAAACAATTTTGAAGAACTGACTTTTCGTTTAAGACCTCTACAATGCTAATTATGATTCCTAAAGGTATTTGATTGTACAAAGAGGATTTTACAGAAGAGCCAAAAAAGTATTTTATACAAGTTTTTTAAAAATGCTTTATGATAAAAATATGGTATTATGCAGAAATTTTAATGCTTACCTGTAAATACCTCAAGCTGGGTTTGCCACTAGGATTTAGACTTTAGTATGGCTCGTTTTCTCCTTGTTCAAACCATTGAGAAATGATAGTTTAAAAATAAAGAATATATTTAAGATCCTATTTTTTTTTTTTAGAAAAAGCCATTATAGTAGTATTTAATGGCTTTATCTTTCAAAAACAAAAGAATAATAGTCACATTCTTTTCAAAATTATATGACAGCTTTAATAAACATGAGTAATCTTTAGATACAGGATTTAATTATATAATTATTGCCTTCAACTTTTATTTTCAGTTCACTGTTGGACAGTTTCATCATATGGGGGTCAAAGACTTGCAGAGTATTTTTTAACCCTTAGAGTATTGTTCCAGAATATTGTTATACCATGAATAGCTACATGTCAGTTTGAAACATAGTTAAGTTCACCTTCAAGAAATACCCTTTCTTCTTACTCTTCTTGAATAAGACATGGATGAAATTTGCAATAGTATAGACGCAGTAATAGCTTTCAACAAATAAGGCAGTGATACTACATTATTATTATTATCATCATCATTTAATTATTATTAATACCACTACTGTGTTATTTATAGAGCTCTGTGTGTGTTAGCAGCTAAAAACTGTCAAAATGATACAGATCAATTATTTTTTTCCCCCATTGCTGTGCATGCATTAGAATTCAGAGAACCTGTAGTTAGTTTCACAAATTAATCTTCTGAATTCTGAAGGCCTGAGGAAATCTTAAGTTCCTGCTTCCTTGGTTGTAAGCTGAATCCTAGTGCCTCCACCTGAGCCAGAAAACTAATCAGTCTACATAAGCCTTGTAAGTCATTGAATGTACTTTCTACTGACAGTTACAGAGTGGTAAGGTCTGAATCAGACACAATGAAGCAGTGAGACAGAAAAAAGTTAACGAATATTATGGACATTCAGACATCGATTTCTGTAAAAAACATACAACATTTTTGGTGCTGTTGGAAAATTCTAATAACACAGTCCAGAGGTCCTTGATGAGACATAATAGGCAGAATTAATCAGCACAAGCCATTTTCTGAGACTTTCTACATATTCATATTTGCCCTTGATTCACATTTTTAGACTATCTTTGCAATCACAGAATGAAAAATATTTTTAATAAAAAGGGGGAAGTGTTATTCTGTACAGAAACACTGAGACAAAGAGAAAATTCTACAACAAATATTTTGATAGTAGCACTTCTGAATAGTGTTTTATAACAATGGACAGTTTGTAGTAATAGAAACAAAATTGCTTATGCTTGCACTATGATCTTCTAGATCATATGGAATATATTGGAAAACTAAGAAATGTTTTATGTTATCATTTCACACTTTTTTCTCTGTGATATATATTGCTGTGATGAATCTTTCATAGAAAAAAATGTTTAAATAAAACCCCCTGAACATTAGTATCAAAATGACAAAATTAGTCTTCTATGCGGTTGCCAGATGGTCACCAGATTCAAATATATTTTTCATACAAAGTAATATGCAAAATCCCTAAAAATTAATATACTAGTAAAGCATTTATTAAAATCATTAGAATAAATTGAATTCTCTAAACCTAGCTATAACCTTTTTATGGAGGCTCAGTATATCCATAGATGTAATTCAAGCATTTTTTTGTTTAGCTAATAAAAATGTCTACCAAATAGACACTGATAGTGATAAAGAGATAATAAAATAGTTTGGAAATGACATTAGAGATCCACATTTAGATTTAATAACATTAGGGTATTTTCAAACGTATTTATTTTTTAGTATTGTTATCTAGATTTGTAATTCATCAAGAACCTATTGTTTTTCTTTTTAAAAGTGATTAATAGTCAAGAATATAAGCAGAATAAATTTCCTTTATTATGTCACATCTGCATTTTGATACATTTCATTGTACATTTTTACAAAAAAAAATTACATGTAAAAATACAATATCCTGTGATACAAAAGCAAATGTAGAACTCTGAGTTGTCGTCAAATGTATTTTTTTTATTTCACTCAATCTTACTGACAGCTTACGTTTCTTAACAACAGGGAAAAGAGAGATGCACAATAAGATCTTGGCCATGTTATTGACAGGTATTAAGTCCTTCCTTTAGACACAAGCTAACTCTTGGTTAAAGCCAAAGGTAGTGGCAACCAAACAGAAATAGTTGTAGGAGAACCAAAACAAAAATAATTTGACATTAACAATCATGTCCTCTGTTTCTGCTCTTTACTTTTCTGCTAGTGTCTTTTTAGTGAGGATCAGTGAGTAAACAGTTAATTTGCTCTTCACAATGAGATATATATGTTGACAGTTTCTTTGTTCTTTATTTGTTCAGATTTTAAAAAGATACAAAGGCTAGACATTTACCAAGACCCATTGGTGCTTGGTAGAAATCAGATACCTGTTCTATTTTATTATCTCAGGGTTAAACTTGACATACTTTTAGTTTGTTTTTAAGACTGCCCAGCTTTGAACATAACTGATTTTGTCTGGCTCAATTTTTTTATTCAATTTTGTAGATGTTTTGCAGAGCAGAACTGATGAAATGTAAAAAAAAAAAAAAAATCTGTAACTGCTTTGTGCTCAGTTTACTGGTCGCTTATGGCTATGAAACAAAAACTACAAATCTCATTATCTGCCAGATTTCAGCTTTACATGGTATTTCTACATTTCTTGAAATCTATCACTTTTCAAGACATAGCTACTAGCCAAGCTGTTCAAGTATTGAAGAGCATAAAAGTCCTTCCAAAAGAAATTTTTCAGATATATCATTTTAGTCCAAGAACTTTGCATTGGTGACATTACAGCCATGCTGCCTTGTCATACTCACTCTCATTCTTCACATGTCAAAGGTCCTACTGAAGTCCAGGTAGCAATATCCACTGCTCCTTCCTCATCTGCCAGGCCAGTCACTTCATCACAGAAGTTCATCAAGTTGGTCAAACATGATTGCCTCTTGGTGAGTCCATGCTGATTATGTCTGATGACTTTCTTGTCCTCCATGTGTCTAGAAGTGGTTTCCAGGTTTAGTTGCTCCATCACAACCTGACTGGACAATGTCAGAGAGGAAATGGCCTCAAGTTGCGCCAGGGGAGGTTTAGGCTGGATATTAGGAAAAAATTATTTACGGAGAGAGTGGTCAAGCATTGGAACAGGCTGCCCAGGGAGATGGTGGAGTCACCATCACTTGGAAGTGTTCAAAAAACATGTAGACATGGCACTTCGGGACATGGTTTAGTGGGCATGGTGATGTAGGGTTGATGGTTGGACTTGATTATCTTAAAGGTCTTTCCCAACCTTAATGATTCTATTATTCTATGATTTTATGATCATTTAATATTTACCTACATTAAACTTCCTCTGCCAGTCACTCCACGTTATAAGATCTTTCTTTTTTCACAATAGACCCATGTCTGTACTATTTTGAAAGACCCCTCTCATTAATAAACTTTCTCATTCTAGTGATATTACCATTCTTCAGATTGTGAGTGTGTTCAACAGCACAGCTTATCCCAGATCTGCTGGTAACTTTCTGTCAGTGCTGAAACTAGATGTTTACGTATTTTTCTATTTTCTGTTGTGTGGGTTTTTTTTTTTTTTGTGATAGACTTTGAGAAAAGCCCTTGGAAAGTCCACACAGATAATATCAAGTGAGTCATCTTTGAGGAAACATTGTAATTACTCTTTCAGTAACTCCAAAACTTTACTAAAGACATTTTTTTACAAAAGCCATGGTGACTTTTCTGGCATATACCATCAGTATTGACCAATTCTGTTCTTTATTACTTTGTCCAGCACTGACTATTAGATTTACAAATCTGTATTTTCCCAGAACATATTTGAAAATCTTCATAAAGTTTTGAATCCTCTGGACCTCAGGTACCAAAGCAGTTTTAAAAAAGTTGTTAGACACCATGTTCTTAGTTCAGGTATTTCAGTCTTGCTTTCCTTAAATCTTAGTCACTTGTTATTTTTCATTTTTTGTCTACTTATTCCATAGTCACAGCCATTTCTATTCATATGACAATAACTTTTGAACTTGTTCTCCTCTTTATCCTGTCTCATTGTGCTAATATGGCAAGGATCTAACAGTTACTTGGCTGTAGCTGTAAACTTCGGACTAAAAAACATGGGTTGCCTACAAACGGAAAGAGAGAACAAGTAAACTCAACTCTTTTTCTTATAAGCAAATGGTCTTTCTGCGCAGGAGCCATCAATGTACATCTGTCTGTTGCAGTCACTTTCTACACCTCTTTTCCTTACCTTCTGACTGTCCTTTCCATTCAAAACGAGACTGGCCTAACATCTTGAAGAGAAATAGTGTAAGATGTCTTTGTACTGACCTAGTGGCTAGTGACTTCATGATGCAATTCATTTGTTGCTGTATCACAATGTGTGATCCATGTTTCAGAGTTATTTTTAAGAGTGCATTTAGGTTAATACCGGCTCTCATTTACCCCTAGGAACTTCTGGTGTATCACAAAGGTAGCAATTTCTGTGGTGACTGTTCTCAGGTGCTGAAGGGAAAAGATAGTTGATAAGCCATATTAAACTTAAAAATATTGAAATTTTCTATTTATAGTTTCAAGCTCAGGTGGTGATACTTAGACAATGTTGTTTCAACTGTTCAGAGGGGGCAACTGGTGCATGACTTTTCAGTGTCAAAGGAGTGTGCTGTTATACAGAGATAAAACCAGTCCTTCATTATCATCTCCCTTTGGATCTGGCTAAAGATCACTGTCAGTTTAAGATCGTTCCTTTTGCTTTATGTGTCTTCATGAGGGTGTTAACTATGATTGACAGTCATCTCATGCAGGATAAAGTCCATTTTTCTTATCTTATTGACTGGCATTGAAATCTAGAAGAAAAAAAAATTTTCATCAACCAGTAAGATGCAATTAATGTTTAAGCTTCTAGACCTCACATTCATAAGTCAGATGTCACTCCAATATAAGCCATGATGAAGCAACTTCTGATTCTTTAGCGGTGGTGGCTTTTCTTCCTTTAACAGATTCCAACCTACTAGTTTTAATTCTCTGATTTCTGTCTCGCATAATCACGACAGTAAAGCTCAGCCTGCCTGTTCAGGCCTCACTTAAAGACTGATGATGCTCTGTTAATCTTCAGAGAGTTTCAAAGCATCTTCACTCAATCCTTTCAAAAAAATTTTCAGCAGGCAAATTACAGTTCCTTTAGTTGCAGCACCCTTGTCATTATGGTCATGAAACTTCAGAGGTTGCTTTTTCACTTTCTTCTCACAATGAGAGTCAATTCATTCAGGGAGTGTGTGTGGACAGTTGGTTATAGGAAAAGAGGAACTTTCATCTCAAAGGACTAGATCTTATAGCCCTTTCAAAAGTCTCTAGAGGATCCAGAATCTTAGCTGATTTTTGGTGGATTTTTTTGTTCTTTAAATATCTGTGAGACTGTCCAGATCCTTCCTACACTGTATTTTTAAATGTCTCTGACTTATTTCCTTAAGGCTATGTCTAAGTTTCAACATATGTCTTGAGGTTCTCAGTTCTCCACACTCTTGAAGAAGATTCTTTCATTTTCACAGAACTGTATGTTTCAAGAAATCATCCTATTTATTCAGGTCTAATATGAAAAGAACAGAGAGGAGGAGTCATTCTCACATGAAAACTGAAAGTCAAAGCAATAGCAACCAAAACTTGCTATGAGTTGCTTGCTTTGTATCCTTTTGCTATAGATAACCTGCACTCTGTCAGTGTTACCGTGACCTTGAGATATGTCTGTGTTTCATATGACTGTCATTTGTCTGGCAGCCATTGTGACATCCGTATATTCATCAAACAGTGGGAAATTATAGAAGCCTGTAAAGCTGATGCTATGATCCTACATCTACTGATTGTATGAAGGTATCCAAGACCCATCACCAGCTAACTAGGTAGTACAAAAAGGGTTGCCTGTAACATTAAAATGCATGTGGATTATAATAAAACATAACCAAAAAACAACGACCCCACAACCAGAAAAAAACATTAGCAGCTATAGATAGATCTACTTGAGACACGTAATAAATATCTGCATTAATTTTTCTGTTAAGTTTTTCTTTTCCCTCAGCATCCTTATTGCAGTTCATTGATATGGGTTTCTGCAGTTAAGGGGGAAGGGAAATAGTATTACCTTTTTCTTACAGGAGGCTAGGCATATGACATAATTCTCAACAAGTTGTTTCTTAAATAAATCTTGCTGTAAACTTTACCACACCAGAAGTATCACACACAGGGAAGAGTACTCCATTTTATAGCCTGTGTGAGTCTGTCTGCTTAAATTATGATGTGACTGTTGTGATGTAGACTTCTTCACAGCACAAATTTAGCCAAGCAGCTAAATTTCCCTGATTATTAGTCAATATTACAGATGCATAAGTATAGTGCCTTTCATAGTCTTTTGTTCTTCATGGTACTCTGTCAAGTCCATGGGTATTTTCTGATCCTGGCCTAACATTTTAGTCAGGTCTGTCTATTGCTAGAAGCACTTCAGTTTTGTAGACTGAAAATTGTAAAGAAAGCTAAAATTTTGAATTAATCATGTGCATAATCAAAGAATCTCTTTATGTAGTGTGACATTAAATTCAAAGTATTTAACATGAGCTTTGCGTTTTAAAAATATAGCTTTTCTCAAGAAAGCTGTCATAAAGAAAGAATTTGGTTAAGTGTGTAGAGAATGATAAGGGTTTTGAACAACTAAGTAAATATAAAAAGACATGATGGTGGTTTAAAAATCATTGCATGGGCTGGAATAACGAATCCCATTAACAGTCATTATGTTAGTTTTTGTTGAATAGTCAGTAGTTAAGTAATCAGTTATTAGATAGCTAACTCTGCATAGCATTGGACCACTTCACATGTGACATCTATTGTGACTGAAACCAAAAAGGGCACATTCTATCTCCAGCTAGACTTAAAACACAAAGAGAAAGTAAATATATTTTGATAATTTAAACTTTTTAGCTAATATCTTCATAATGAAACAGTACTTCACATCTAGCTGTATTTACTAAGTGTTTACATTTGGTAATGCCAATCATTTGATTTCATGAATGATGCACATATGGAGGTACAGGGAAA
>NW_010512386.1:73875-115611 GCF_000687285.1 Phaethon lepturus
AAAAATGAAGTTTTGATAAAACAAAGAGATTAGCCAAAAAGCCTTGTAGAAATGTTGATTTTTTTAGAATAGTTGTTTGTCATATGATGCAAGAATGTTTTTAAATGCCTGAAGTTTTTAAAAATAAGAAATAGACTTTTTATTAAAAAGAATAAAACAAGAATATCCTGACTTAGAATCCAAAGGGAAGGCAGTGATAAGCCTTTCAATAAGTGCAAAGGAAATACATACAAATGAAATCCAAAGAGTCTAAGTAAAATGTGACTTCAGATTTTGTTTTGAATATAATAGAAATTTTTTTTTTATTTATACTTGCAACTTCCAGAAAAACAGGAGCAGAAGTCTATTAGAATAAGTCAACTATCCTGATAGATGGAACTAGATAATAATTGATCAAGAATTTTATTATCATCTCATCGTGAATACAAAATTTACTTGCTGAGGCATAAATGATGTAGGCTTATAATATAGGTAGGTATGACACTTTTTATTCTAAGGCATTACTTCACAAGTTAAACTAAAACATAAATCTTTACTTTTATTCCATGTATTTCTTTCAACTTTTCATGCATTTTGAAATCCAAATCATAAATTATACAGATAGATCAAGGATCATGAATATGGAATGAGTTTATATGTATGTGTGTACATATGCAAATAAAAAAGAAATTCAAGAAGTGCATACTGATAGTGGAGAAATTAATATTTACAGATAGTATGTTTACAAATGGAAAAATCAGATGCTGAAAGTTAGTTTCTGTTTCCAAATATTTTCAGGTATGACATAGCTAGCCATGACGTTTCTGTTTAAAACTTTTGTTCTCAAAATGCAATAAATCATGTTCTGATAGTCATGCTTGTGCAATTCTACTGTCTCATGCACACTTAAACTATATAATTTTTAAGAGCAAGAACATATTTACAGAGGAAAAAGACTTTTGTGAATAAATGAAACACAGTTTTGGAGACCAAGACCAGTTTGCAGCTTCTCACATCATATCAAAGAATGAACTCTGGAACTCTGTTTTGAATATGTAGACAACAGGGTTTTTTGCTATAAAAATGGTACCAAGATTTTATAAGTATTGATATCTGTAGAAGATTGTATGCTTCTTCTGCTATAGAAATGCAAGTAGTCATCACCGTTAATCCTGGTATCATGGAAATGAAAGTAAAGGTTGAGCAATATATATCAGAGAAATGCAATTTAATTTAATCTGCTAAGGATGAATCTACTGTTATTTTTGGGACTCCTGAGTGCAAAATGATAACTCAGCAAAAAGCAATAAAAATCTTGTTCATGGGCAAAGAGGAAGCACACATATGTATAACTAAAACCAAGAATTAATTGTTAATAGAATGGAAATCTTAACAGTTTAATTCAAGAAATGTGACTAGTCTACACCTAATTGTTACAGAAAAAGAAAGAATAATAGTGCAGTTAGAGTACTTTTACACAGAAGCCTGAATAGTAATAATAATAATAACAACAATAGCTATAACACTATTAAAATTGTAACACAGTTTTTAGTTTATGTCCCTTTGTGTTATGCTCACATTCCATTGCTCCTCTGGGTCTTAAAATCAGTAGGTTTTGCCTGCTGGAGATGTTAACACCATAAGTCATCAACCTCTGCAGTCTTTCATTGGCATGAATATGATGATGATGTTGCTGCTTTCTTCTTGCTCCCCTAAGACCCCCTTTGGGTCATTATTTTATGTTTGCTAACATAGTTTTACAGCTTTATCTTTCTTTACTGATCTGCAGCTACAGATCACATTGCATGCAAATTTGCTATATAGTGTATGCTTTAAGTATATTAGATACTGGTTTTTTGCTCTGTTACCTCAAAAGCCAATTTCGTCCAGCTCCAGGTCTACATTTCTTGACCTATGGTGAGTGGTGGGGTCTCCAGTGCCAAGCCTGTACCTCACCTCTTATTATCCTCCCCCTGTAGACCGCATCCTCTCTCTCCATTTCTTAAAGCCTCTGCAGTTATACCAAAGCCACATTCCCTTATCCTACATAATTTTGTAAAAGTAATATACATCGCATTCTAACAGAACAACTACTTGTTACAGCCAGCTATCAATAGAAAGCCATAGTTGTACTGTGCAAAGATAAAAGTAAATTAGCCATAGAGACCTGGTCAATATGAGAAATTGCTGTCACAGAAACAAAGTAAAACAAAGCTGCAGCCCCACCGAGAAGAGTTCAAACAGGGCAAACCTGGCAAACGCCAACCCTGAGGCCTTGCAAATTCAGTACAAAGGTTGTGGCCTGTTACTAAGAATGGCAATACTGCATTACAGGGCTACATGGTTACAAAGTGGGGGGGACCAGAGGTGGAACAGGGAAGCTAGTTGTAACGGATGGTTATTCTAGGTGACTGACTTGGCATTCTCGTGCTGGTCGGGTGTAGTGACACTTACTAATACGTAGGTGTATTTAAACATATTATATGTATAAGAAAGCATACACAATATAAATAAATTATTGGTTTCATGATATTCGCTTCTCTCACAGCACATATTAAATGGTTGTAAGGTTTTGTACTTCTCAGCTAAAGGATGACAGCAAATATTTATTTCTCAGAAATTACTCTCCCAGCAGTCCATGTTCAGCAGTAAAATAATTTGGAATGATCACTGCATATAAAAAAGAAACAACCCCAAAACCTAGTGAGGCATTTATACGTATTTGTCTGTCTGTATGCGTTATTTGAGTATACGTTTGTGTATATGGACTGTATGTTTTTATATACGTATGTGCGGGTAAAGCTATTATATTTAGTGACACTAATTCATTGTATTCTGAAGGCCAAAACTGCTTTCTGTTATGTGTATATGGCGATCTGCTACATTTAATAATACACTCTTCCAGTGTACGTATCTCTAGTGAGCGCTTAGGCAGTCTGCCCAAGGGAACATAGATCGCAGTGGGAATGAGCAGGGATGTGTTTTTCAAGGCTTAAAGATTCCCATCTGAAATACAATTACATGTCCACAATGGGTTTGATTCATGCCTGCTTTACACCTTTTATACCTACAGTTACACATGTTTTAACAGGTCTCTAATCATCTACGCCTTAAGTGCCTGTCATTCATTTAACCATGTTTTATTTTCAATTAATCCTGAGTGTCATTCTGCAGGATGTAGATGTCCTGTACTTTTCATCAAAAGGTGTGATTATGGTACATCCTGAGCAGAGCAGGAAACTGGATCATGGTTCTTGTTGCTCTCCACATCAGATTTCAGTCAGAAAAGAACTGTAAGATGTTGCCTGATTAGAAGGTGGGAAGCCCAATGCTGTAATCAAATTTCCTTTCATCATCTCCCTAAAATCCTCAAGAAAAATTTGCAGATCCCACAGAATCAAGCTCAAGCAGAGAGATTTTCCTTCTAGTTTTGTCACAGGCCAACATGATTGTTTAAATTGGCTACATATTTTCAGCAGTTGGGGAGGAGCTGATAAAAATCTAATTACTCAGATTTTGCATAATGTTACACACAGTAGAACAAAACTTGGGTGCTATACGATTGCGTAGAGTTTTTCAGATGGCTTTGATTTCTTTGGATTTTTAAGTATGTTCTGGTACATCTGTCTTCATAATTTTGCTCTTAATTTGGTTTTATAAAGTTTTGTGATTTTAGGGAACTGAAGTCAATAAATATTCCTTTCTACTATGAAAGTAACACATTTCGTAGCAGGGAAACAGGTAGATAAGTGAAAAATTATTTGCAACTGATAGCATGTGAATGAAACAGAAGATCTAAGAATCTTTTGGTTTCTCTTCCACTTTGTTTCATAGCATACTTAAACTATTTTTGTAGAAAGAACATTTACATGGGGGAGACAACCCTTTGCTTCACATAGTGAAGCAATCATATTTTTTAGTTTGTACTTAAAATACATATTTAATGAGGAAAGAAAACATAGTTGTATAAAATGCAAATTAATTTTACAGTTCTAATTTTCAAAATCACAGTCACTAAGATTGTTTCACTGTAAAACAACCTGTGTAACCTGGTAAAATGTTTAAAAAAAATCATCTTCCTGACACTAATTATTACAGAGTCTCTCCCCTTTTATATTTTACTTTAAAGGTACATAGTGTATTGTGCCTGAGTATCTTCTCTTATATAAATTCAGCTTTAAAATACTGCCCTTCCATGAATTCCCATGCACGGCAGCATTGGACAGTTCACATCATAAATCTTTTGTATTTTTCACATCATAAATCTTTTATTATTCTTTTTATCATTTAAGAGTATCCTTTCCTGAGGAGGGGAAGTGAAGAAGGAGGTGCTGATCTCTTCTTCCTGGTATCCAGTGACAGGATGGGTGGGAATGGTTCAAAGCTGTGTCATGTGAGGATCAGACTAGATATTAGGAAACGTTTCTTTACTGAGAGGGTGGTCAAACACTGGAACTGTGTTCCTAGAGACATGGTCAATGCCCCAAGCCTGTCAGTGTTTAAAAGGCATTTGAACAATGCTCTTAATAATATGTTTTAACTTTTGGCCAGCCCTGAATTAGACAGACAGTTGGACTAGATGATCACTGTAGGTCACTTCCTACTGAACTATTCTGTTCTGTTCTGTTCTGTTGTTCTGCTCTGCTCTCTCCTGTCCTGTCCTGTCCTATCCTATCCCATCCCATCCCATCCCATCCCTGATAACAAAGGCCGTATCACATGTATTGCTGTACATTCTTGTCTTCATTTAAAAAAGGCCACCAATATGTTACTAAACACAGAAGATGTCAAAAGACAACATTTATTATGCTTTAAAATGTGTTTGCTTTTGTTTATCTTAATAATATTTTTTAGATTTTCATTTCAGATTATAAAGACTTAATACCTTTTCTTGGTCAAGTATTAAAAAATAGTGCTAGCCTTCAAGGATATTTTGTACTCTGCTTTTGTTATGAAGTACTGGGACATAGTTTTATCATGTTTTCTCAAGCGCTTTGATACCATGCTGGTTTTTTTGTTCAAGATAAAACAGTTTTAGTGAAGATTAAACCTGAACATGATTTATCCAAATCAATGTCCCCCCTGCCCTAAACTGCATTACAAAGTCTCATTCTGCAGCTCCATGAGATAAAATAATGCAAGTGTCAGAATTTATGCTAATTATAAGAAATGCATACTGTGCTTACACTTTGGGAGATATTCTATAGTATTTTATGATATATTGCATCTTTACACTCATTTGTATAAACACATGAAAATTACGATAAAATGTGGGAATGTATTATTGTGTTCTGCCTTACAACTTCAAAATCAGAACTAATGTCTATATTTCTAAAATGTGTAGTGACTACACTTTGATTTAAGGCTAATGTGTAGTAATATATTAACAAAAGAAGAAATTGCAGGAAGACAAGAACATTATTTTGTTAATTAGGTGAAAAAGGTGAAAGTAAACCTGTAACTCCACCTAAGATTTTTTGCAGGTTTCATTGATGTAAGTCAAATTTACATTGTTCTCATATGGCCACTGTCCCAGGTTGTATGAAGAATGTTTTACACTGTATTTAAGTTTCCTGCCAATATCTTCATGTTTCTAGAAGAGTAAGAATTTCAACAAGAAAGTCATTGAGCGCACTTCTTTGGAAGCAAGCTAGCTCATTTAAAACTAGTCTAAAAGTCTTTGAAATTTATCTGTAAAGGCATTCTTCCTTTTTTTCTGTTCCTTTATTGACAGCGCATTTTTCTATTAAGTAAAAGCAAAATAGTTTTTCTGGAGAAAATTATTTATGTGTTGCACACTATGATTTAAAAGTAAGTCACATAGCACTGCAGATGGAAAACTGCAGCTATCCTTTTCTACTATTCTCTTTACATTTTAATGGAGTTCTTACAGAATTTCCGCATTGTATATTCATTACAGATGATGCCTAAGCGAACTGACAGCAACTGTTCTTTTTACCCATATATAATTTGAATCAGATCCAAGTAATGGCTTGTGCCCCCATGTGTTCTTACAGGGCACTATTACCTGCATATTTGAGCAGAGTGCCATATGGTTTTGTGAGTAATGACCAGAGATTATTTTCACTGATCCTGGTATAATTTTTTACCAATGTAGGTCAAGAGTAGCTCTACTCAAGGGCTTACAGATGTAAAGATGTAAAATCAAGATAGATGGTGAAAGAATAAAGCCTGTAATCCTTAAAGTCAGTCATGTTTACCACTTTCTCTTAACACAGATAAATTTCATGGCATGGAATGGCACAGGATTAAAATAAGAATATTAATTACAGGTTGAAAATAAATATATTAATTATCACTGAGATATGAGGGATATTTTCAACACAAGTGTAAGATTTGAGAAAGTACATTCAAGTGTGGGAGATTATATTTTAAAGCTGAGGTAGGTAGACTTTTATTACCAAAAAGATTAAATATGTAATTAGTTTTTGTGTTGTGCTTTTTATTTTTGGAAATTTAAACTAGGAGAAGAATCGCTGAACGAGGTTCAAAATGTATGTGCTGTCATCACTGTCATTATTCTTATGGCTTTTAGGAGAAATTATTTTGTTTTCTCACCGTGATCACTCATAGAATATTAATATTTAATGCAGTTAAATGCAAATACCTTAATAAGTAATTTTATTTAAAGCAATTTTAATGTTTCATTTAAAAGACAATTCTTTTATATGGTTGTGGGGGATTGACCTTGGCTGGCTGCTAAGTGCCCACCAAACTGCTCTTTCACTCCTCCTCTTCATCAGGACAAGAGGAGAAAGATGAAAAAGCTCATGGGTCAAGATAAGCACAAGGAGATTGCTCACCAATTACCCTCATGGGCAAAATAAACTAAACTTGGGGAAGATTAATTTATTGCCAATTAAAAATTGAGTAAGATGGTGAGAAAAAACTTCTCAGGCCTGACTCTTCTACATCCTACCCCACCAAGCAGTGCAAGGGAGTGGGGAATGCGGGCTGCAGTCAGTTCAGGAACAGCTGCTCTCTGCCACTCCTTCCTTACACCTCCCCTCCTCCAGTGTGGGGTCCCTCTCATGGGATACTGTCCTTCATAAACTGCTCAAATGTGGGTCCTTCCCACGGGCTGCAGTTCATGACTCCTTTCCTTCTTATTCGTGGCCAGTAAATTACAAAGTTTGGTGTCACATGCTAACATTACTACTTCCTAGACCATGGGTAGTTCAAATCTTTCCAAAATAGCAAGATTGTTTCTTTTTTGGTTTAAATTTTCATTGATTTTCTGGCTTAAAAAGATACATTCTAGTTTAATACAGGTTACTTACATTTTATTTAATTTATAATATTATCACAGTATTTACTGGAAAAAATGTCATTTTGTGAGATGAGACACAAACAAGTATGCCATAAACTGCTGAAAGCTAACCTATTTGTGAGGTAATTATTTAAACAATATCCTTTTAATAGATTGAGGTATTAGATGAGGTGATAGAAGGATATTTCAACATGAAAATCTATATGTGTTCTGTTTACTTCAACAAGGCTAGAATTTCAGCCTTGAATTTTGGTTTACTAGAGTAATACAGGGGATTATTTAGGAAACAATTTGTTTCTTATTTCACAAGTATGCTTGGGACAATGAGCCATGCAGTTACATGTTTTAAAAGCACAGTAGGAAGAAAAGTTTGGGGAGAAATGCAACTTTCAAAGTTAGTTTAAGTTAATTTGGAAATATGAATGCCAAAATTTCATATTCATAATTTTTTCTTATTTGTAATTTAAACATAGGGCAAACTTATTTGTATGTTTTTATTGAGAATGAAGTTAACTTCAATATATTTAAATTACTTTGTAGTATATGACATTATCTAAAAACTGTCCAGAGTTATATAAAACCTTTGTGTCAATGACAATGCAATGTCCATGTAATATTACTACACTTTTATTACAGGAATATATATTCAGCCATAATTCATTCATTTTCATCATTTACGTAAAAAATCTTGTGTGTGAATATACATACATACACATAAAAGCAGTTTATATGCCCTAACATTTTAATTAATAAATTTTCTGTATGAAGCAGGGTCTCTCTTATGACATCAAACACTTAAGGACACAAGGGATACAATTAATTTGGCCATCCTCAGGTGTTTATTACTGTACAAGATTCTCAGATATTCAAGATGTCCATGCAAGGCTAACAGGTATGACACAGGAAAATCCATACCCTCTGGAGAGGCAGTTAGATGTCAGGCAGGATGCAAAGGCATCTTAAACGATAGAAAATATCTGAGTGTGGGCATCTAAATTTAGCCCAGAGAAGGATGCACTTTATCCTGACTTATTGTTTGCTTTTCCTCTAAAAGTTCATTTCCATAAATATGATCTTCCATTAGCACAGTAACATACCTGCTTTATCAGAGTTTCTAACTTGGCTCAGTATGGCTCAGACCTTTCAATTTACTATTCTGAATAGCATTAAATAGTAGCTGAACTTGGAGATTGTATACATTTCTAGCAAATTAATTCCACTGATACATTATATTTTTCTGAGGCATTTACTTGTATAAGTGTTTAGGCATCTCCCTGTACCTCTGGAGGCTTTCCAATATTCATTTCAATTGCCTGGTTGCACAATATAGTGTGATGCCAAGATTTGTCACCCTTCTAAATGAAATAGTTTGTGCCCTTGGAACTATTCTGCCATAATAACAAGAAACTGGCAAGCTGAAGTACTCCTCAGATAAAAAAGGTGCTTATGGACCTTTATGCTACTGGTAGAAAGACTGTTAGTACAGAAGGAAACTATCTTTAAAATTAGTTTCATAGCTATAGAATGCATGAAATACAGGCTTTACCCAACATGTTCAGCCAAAAATAACTTTTGAGTGAGAACTACTTAGTTTGGTTATAAGGATATAGATTTCCCCTAGTGAATTTTTGTTTAAGGTCATGAATGCAAATACTGCTTTGTTATTTTGCTACTATTATCTCCTGGATATTACACTGGCCAGCACATCATTACAAATGCATATGAATTGCCTCAATTTATCTTGTACGATGCTGTTTGATTTGGGTCATATATAATTCATTAGATTTTTTTTAATGTCTATCTTTTCTGAAGCTTGAATGTTTGTCGTATTTTGTTCATGTTTTACATGAAGTTTAAGTAGGAAGAATTAAAATGTCAGAAAACTCTTAAGGAATTATGCTGTTAAATAAATAATTTTCAAGTACCTGAAATGAATTGCCTGAAGTACTACACAGTAATAGCAGAGCTGAGATCTAACTCTCCAGATTTCTAACTAGGGCTCTGTCTGGAGAATGATTTGTGTTTGTGTAAAATAGCTGTGCACCTTTGCTATGTAACGATTTCCTCATGTAGCCCTTTACTTCTTGTGCTCCATCGAGCTGCATAGCCACTCTGGATTAATTCATAAAATTAACCTATTCTTCTTTAAAGACTGTGGGAAGTAAGACAATAGTCAAACAGGGTAAACTAAGCATGTTTCTCCTGCTTGAATTTCTGACACCAAAAAAATTCATGTGCATTGGGTGGCTCATTTAACCATTCTCAGCCCTTATTTAAATTGAATCTCTTATCTGTTCAGTTAGTTTATATATAGCTTGTTTTTAACAAATGCTAACTGGGAGCTTTTTCGTTTCAGATTTAAAGAACAGTATTTTCAGACCTTGTTCTGAACAGCAAATCTAAAAGTTAGATTAAATTAAATTTTTATTGTTGCTCTGTCTTTTCCACAAGTGGGTGCTGCTTACCATTTTAGAAAAAGTGCTAAAGGTGTTTTGAAAAAGAGCTCCAAAGATATAAGCACAGTTGGAATTATTTTTCATGAATGGCAAGGAAAGGTGGTAATGAATGCATGCTTTTTTGCTTTATTTTGAATTGTTCTGTTAAAAAAAAGTGTATAGTGTTTCTTTAAATCTTATGCTTTCATATTCATCTCCTGCTGATATTCTGACAGTTGGAGCAGCAGCAGGAGCAAAAATGAAAGCCGTATACCTGGCATTTTCCTTTGGCAGAAAATGAGAAATAGAAAAATGTGCTACTATATCAGAGAATTGTCTTTAAAATTGTCCAAAAGTTATGAATTTCAATCTTTTAGTGTGAACATATGAATGATTTGCTGTTTCCTCTTGCAATTCTGCTTTTTATTATTTTAATTTTGATTTACCTTTGCAGACTTAAACCAAGCTGATTGATAACTCATTAAAAATAAGGCTCACATAAATTTGTGAAATATTCATTGTCCGTTGGTATTTGACTTTAAACTTTTAATGCTGTATACTATTCTGTGTATTTAGAAATGACAACCTATTTGCATATATATAAAACAAACTGAAAAGAGAAGGCAAATTGTTAAGATGACAAACTGAAACTTGATATGATGTCTAGACACTACTGCTGAAGGTTAAAATCTAACTTGGCAACAAGCTTCTTATCTGACTGACTAAGAGATTGTGGCAGCTCTGTTAGCTCTGAAATCTTCATTGTGTTGGGCTTTTTTGTGTGTCTCCCTCTACACAAGACACAAAACTGTGTTCAATAATGTGCTCATTGCCTTACTGTGGATGTATTTAAATTACTTAAATACACTATTAGTTATAGAACTATTTTACATAATCAATAGCTACCAGTAAAAATGACACTTCATAGTAACAAGGATTTTATTATTTTAATTTTTGCAGTTAATTCTGTATTTTATCTAATTGTAGTTTCCAGCCACTCTATGTCCATTCTTATTATATATATACATTATCAGAAAGTTCTTCCTTACAGGACTTCTAAGATCAGTGTCATATCACTTCTTAACCTTTACTACATAAACAAAATTAGCTGTTTTTCTTAAGATTATTGCTATTGTTTCCTTTTAAAGATCTCAAATTATCTGGCCATAATTAACTTGCTGAGGAATAACTATGTTGGATATGGAAAGTACTTTCAATGTACAAAATACAGAAAAGCTTTGTTATCATAGATGATCCAAAGAATGAAAAGTGATGGGGAAAAAGACAATCTGTGTTTATTTAGCTGAGAAATGTTTAGGGCATGGGGCAGGCAACTGGTCATACTCATTGTAAAACAAACTTTGGATTAGAACGTTATGATTTTTCTTTATTCCTTTAATTATATTATTATTTTTTCTTTCTTTTTTAAAACAGCATCAGCACCCTTTATTTTGCATTATTACTTTTATTTGATTTATTATTACTGTTATTTGCTTTTTATCTTTATTTAATTTCTACCAGATGTGGTTATTAGGTTTATTTTCAAGTCATTAGTGGGAGCTAAAAGGAAAATAAATTCTTGAGAATGAGAAATAAAATTCATAATGCCAATATTGAAAAATAAACAAATTTATTTTTATAAATGCTTTTTAAGTAACTGTAATTGTTAGATAAAGGTAGTAACAAAAGCCTTCAATATTTTTTCAGAATAAGGAACAGAATAATCCAAGTGTTTTCAATAAATTTGCTGTCACTCAAAAACCTGGAGGAATTAAAATTTTGCAGGACACGCCCTTCTTTTTGCCTGAACTTTACTTTGTCTGTTTGGAGACAGCCTATGTCAATCTGGGAGTTATGAGTTCTTAATTTTGCATCTTATTAATAGCAGCTATACCTATGACAAATTATGAATAATACTGCTGTGATTAATGGTTTGCTTTTTAAGTTCTTTGAGGCAAAAGAAATAACTTGTTTCACAAAGGAATATGAAAAAAAGGTTTTCTGTCTTTCACTTTACAAAATTCAATCTCAAGAATATCAGCTACTCTATCATTTTACTGGTTTAAGTGGAAAATTTGTCATTAGCTATTCTACATTAAAAATATATTTTCTAAACTAATAACAGGCTTATATACGTAATTTTTTATATTTGAGATGAAATATCTTCATTGAATCTCAAGTAAATTCCTTAGTAGGATGAAAATGTACATAGACACAATGTTTATTACCTTTAATATGTTAAAATTACGCTGAATCATTACTATCTGGAAAATAGCAGATAATCTACAGTTGGAATACAATATATATTATATTTATATATTTATATATATTTTACATATAAAGGTAGGAAGGTCTTGCTAATTAAAATTTCATTATCTGGATGCAAAATTTGCTATGAGTGTTATATATACCCATGTCTTATGTGTGGGCACAGGCATTTATGCCTTCAGGTACAAATGGTGCTCCATTGTCCGTACAAGATTGTTGTACATAGAATAAATATACATTTTTTTCAACCTGGTAATCTCTTTTAAAAGTCATAATTTTCACTCTTTCTCTTCTTGCATTCTTACATTGATTAATAATACTTCACAGAATCACAGAATCACAGAAACACAGTACATGTTTGAATTTATAATAACAGCTAGTCTACTGCTAAATTGTTTATGCTTTTTGTTTCTCCTTTAAGGTAATAATTATGCAGTTCTTTACTTTTGTAGATGAAACTTTAAAATGCTTTTTAAAAGAAATTTATAATATAGTGTGTCTACTTAATGTAAAAAACCCCACCCTTTTCTCAAAAATATATTTAAATAAGAATTTATGTAAACATCATTCTCCTCTTGTATTGCATACAAGCTCCAAAGTGAGTAAACTTCTTGTAAAAATAAACAAAGAAATAAAAAAATGCTACCAGAAACAAATTTGGTGGTACTTTACACCTTTTAATCTTATATAATTTCAAGGAAGATATTGTTACCTAATGAACAGAGAAATTAATTAGGAATCTGGATATTACCATTTCTCATGCTATTGAATTGTCTTTCGCAACTTATTTTATGGCTCTGTATTTCAGTCTGAAATTGTAATAATTAAGGCTGCCCTCCTTTGTAAAGTATACTGATATCTTCTGAGTAAAATTCTTTATAAACCCTACTGTTAGTATTCCTTCCATCAAAAAAAAATCCTCTAACATTCCAGAGTAAGTAATTAAAGGAAAAACAAACAAACAAACAAAACAACAAGAACTCTTCATCTATTTTTGGACATTTACATTCTTTTAATGTGAGTAGAGGTGGAAAGGCCTATAGAGGGAACTGTAGGCAACGGTCAACACACAACGCAAGAACAAACTTGGAGGGCTTGTTCATGTAGGGCAGTATCATGGGTTAACCCTGGAAGGCAGCTCAGCCCCACACAGCTTCTTGCTTACTACCCTCCAGTGGGATGGGAGAGAGACTTGGAAGGGTAAAAGCGAGAAAACTCTTGGGTTGAGATAAAGACAGTTTAATAGGTAAAGCAAAAGCTGCACACGCAAGCAAAGCAAAACAAGGAATTCATTCACCACTCCCCATGGGCAGGCAGGTGTTCAGCCATCTCCAGGGAAGCAGGGCTCCGTCACACATAATAGTTACTGGTGAAGGCAAACACCGTAACTCCAAACATCCTACCTTCCGCTTTATTCTCCCAGCTTTTATTGCTGAACATTCCCTGAGCTTTTGTCGCTGACCGTGTTGTCATATGGTGTGGAATATCCCTTTGGTCAGTTGGGGTCAGCTGTCCCAGCTGTGTCCCAGTTGCTTCCCAACTCCTTGTGCACCCCCAGCCTACTCACTGGTGAGGCAGTGTGAGCAACAGAGAAGGTCTTGACACTGTGCAAGCACCATTCAGCAACAGCTAAAACGTCAGTGTGTTATCAACACTGTTTTCATCACAAGTCCAAAACATAGCCCCATATAGCAAGCTGCTATGAAGAAAATAAGCCAAAACCATTACAGGCAGTCACGAGTTTCACACTCTTTAGTGGATTATGTTAACAAGGATTATGGTTCTAGGGAATTAAATTCAGGTTCTCATTAAGACACCACGTTGTTGTCTGCAGATATGTTAGGTCCTTAGGCTTCCACTTTAGTTACTGGCATATGGGGAAGTAAATACAGCAAGTATTTAGTGGCTAGCAAGTAGCATAGCTCTACAGGTTACGTCAAATGTGTTTGCCACATCTCTCCTGTGAACATCTGAAATATTGGAAAGTTCCTAATACATTATTTAATAAAGTTGTAGTTTAATTAAACATTTTCTCTAATGCGTTTTGTTTCAGGATTTCTTTACTATATTCATTGGTGAGTTAAGTGAACTGAAATCCAGTTACAAATTTACATTCTTGCACAAAGATATGCCTAAGAGCTATATTTATAATAAATTCTCATTGTTCCCATTATTTAAAAATGTTCTGTATTTGTGTTATCCTGGAAAGAGAGAAGTGCTGTTACTTTCTTAAGAATCTTTGCAGAAAATGTCTTTAGTGTTGTGTTTTAAAAAAATCCCCCGTATGTCAGAAAATGTTCCCATACATATATTTTCTTCATGCTTATTGTTGCCATCATCTCAGTATTGTGGTTGTATTTCTATTAGGCATTCCTCTATATTTACACTTGCACCTCAAAATAAGGGTTATCCTCTGATCTCACTAATTTGATATGGACATTCTTGTGGTTTCTTGAGTTGCTGAAAGGGAGATCTCTGTAGTTCAAATTTAATCATCCATAGAATTTGTGCATAAGAGTTACCGAGTTTTATTGCTATTTCTAGTCAATGATCTGTTTCCTCTTCAACAGGATTTTGGGCATAGTCACAGTGACTTTTAAGACTTGAAGGCATATCACTGTAGGGAGGGGTGGGCTAGGGAAACAACACATTTTTTAAAGTATGAAGGCATACTTGATTCATGTATGTGCTCTCTAATGCTGGTATCATGTTTTGACATTGCTTCTATATTATGTTGTTCTTTAAGTGAAATAGATGCTCCAAAACATGGTTTAAAGCTCTGGTTTAAGCATCTGGCTCATTTTTTAAAAAGATTTAAGAATCTGAACAACTATAGCAATATTTTCATGTTTGTGCCTGTAGCAATGGCTTCTTTTGCTTCCAAAAAACTTCAAGCATGAGGTGTCTGTAAAAGAAATGATAGAGTAAAAAACATTTGCATGATCATGTTACTTTCAAATTTTACACAGCAGCAAGCAGAAGATGCGAAGTAGGAATACAGTGTTATATTTGAAGCTAATACATCAATGAAATGGAGTAACCTGTAACAGTTGCAAACAGCTTTCATCAAAAGCCTTTATAGTGAACACATTTTCTATTTACGATTTTAAAACTTCAAATTAAGGATCTTCAGTTCCATTTCTCTGTTCTTCATATATTTTACTGTAGTTTTACTGAGGCCATAAAATGTCTCACTTCCTTTTCTCATCTCTAAGAGAAGCTCCTTCAAGGAGGCCCTGTTTTTTATTTCACTTTTTTTTTTTTCAAATAAGACACATTCCCACTAGCACATATGTGCTGCTTTGAAGTTATTTGTTTTATCTGCTTGTAAATATAGGGGACATCTTATGGGGAGACATCTTAAACCAAAATGTACTGCTCTCACTTTTTACTTCGTATTAACTATATTGAATGCATAAATTCCTAACATATTTCAGATATAATAAAATAGGTCTTATTAGAAGTGAAAAGAACATGTACACCTAGGCATTCTGGAAATGTCACCTTGCTATGTTCCTTACTGCTTCTTTCAGGAAGAATGTCCATACAGAAATTTCTGTTTAGTGCAGCTCTGGTGCTGCCTTTCCCCATTACTTGCTATAGCAATTATGTCAGCAGAAATATAAAGTGTGGGAGTGGCTAGGATAAAGGAAGATATTTCTAAGGAAAATGTACTTATGGCAGGAAATTCACTTTCACAGCTTCTGTTAGGTACCTCCTTAAGTGTCTCATATTTTTAAGCTTTTTTGTGTTCACAGTCTATTTATCTAATCATAAGTAATCATTCCGAATTGCTTATAAGGGAATTTTGTCTCATATATTTCAGAAAGCAAACAAGATCATTTTTCTGTAAAGAAGTATAATTGACCATCCAGTAAAAAATATAATAGGTTTGGAAGTAATTTTCACGTTTCCAATTATTCTTAATGAAAATTAATTATTTTCTTTATTTCAGTCAGTTCAGAGAGAGCATATTTAGTAATGATGATCAGATTACTATTACTGGATTTTTTAAAATTGCAAAACAACATTGAATCTGGATAAGCATCTCAGAGCTGTTTTTTTCCCCCAGTATATAAATCAATATTTTTTAACCACGTATGGGTGTATTGTTCTTGCTGATTTTGGTTCAATCCTTTTAAGTTTTTCCCATGCTGTATTCATGCCTATATCCATACAAAACTGTCTTCCATTCCTTCTCAAAAATAAACCAACAAAGAACCCTCCTTCCATCTCACAAATCTTAAAGATCCTTCTGATGATTTAGAGCTTTATCTACAAAGGAACTTATTTTATCTAAATGTATCTATATAAGCATTTGTCTCCCATAGCCATCCAAACTCCCTATATAGTCAATGGAAAGGGTAACTCTAAATAGCAGTTTGGTGCACCTTAAGACAGGTAATGTGACTTGTGTTCTCGGTGCCATTTTCTGTCCACTGACTGTAGTCATGATTAGACTAGGTGCTTAATGTTTACATGGTATAATTTTTTTATGGATCAGATTAAAGGAATTTAAGTTGGACCTCTTAACCATTTGAATGTCTTCCCAACACATTTTATGTGTTAGCATAGAATAATTAGCGTGGAAGCAAAGATGATAAGATTTCTTTTAATAGTGTCTAATATTTCTTCACACACAATGTATTTCCCATAAAGAAACTGTTCTTGTGACATTTCCTATAAGCTTCAGCAGGTCTTTCAATCTTTTATTTATGGTTTATATCCAATTTCTTTTTTGTAACTTATTTTATTATTAAAGAGGTGAACATTCACATTTGTTTTTAATTGTAATGTAAGCATAGGAGCATATTTAAATAATACATTGCCATATTTTCTCATGGAATATTCTACCAGGTTGCCCCACATATATAAAATAAAATTGGCATTAAAAGTCTTACATACGTAGTTATTTTTATTGCCAGAAATAACTCTGATTTTATGCTTCTGCATATTTTCCTTGCTTTTCTTTGACTTTATTAGTCTTGATTTAGTATTGGAATTTTGTATGTTAACCACTGCTATGATGTAGGAATCCTAGAAAGTACATCAGGAGCAGATGGAAATGTATATTATATTATCTCCAGCATGTTGCCTGAAATTCTTACCATTTTTTTTTTTCACATGTTGCTGCCAAAATAGCAGCATAATACAACTGATGCAGAAAGCCCAAATCTGACCCAAATAATTTTTTTTAGCCACAGAACAGAAAAGTTAATTGCATTTTCATGCAATGGCTGAAGTGATGTGAAAGTCTATCTAGGGGTATCTGCAAAATTTAGTATGAAGGTAAAATAAACTTTGTGGAAAATCACTGTGACTCTCTGCACTTATATGTCAAGTTGTCTTCAAAAACCTTGACATCAAAGTACAAAAAGGTTCAATATACATATGTGTACATACATATAATCTGCAACAACTTCTCATCAATACAGAACTCTAAAAGTGCTTCTCGCTTCTCTTAGAAGTGTTCTTCTGTAGAAAACTGAATCCATGTTCATACTTTATTTTATAAGATAGAATTACAATTTGAGTAAATTATAAATACTTTCCAAAAATACAGAGGAATAATTTTTTAATTTTCTGGGCAATTCATCGTTAGACATTGAGTGAAGTCATAGTTTAGTGTTAGTAATTTATGTAAGGAAGTTTCTGCTTTTGTGTTTCTGTGCACCAGCGTCCTCCACCTTATGAATTGGTAGTTCATACCTGCTATCTTGTTATTGTATAATTCAACAGACAAGAAAATTTTAACTTCATATACTTCCAGTATTGTGCTAAGTAATTTTTATTATTATAGTAAAAAAATGTTTTTACTGCTGTTTAGAATAATAAGAATAATAAGAACAATTACCAATTCAATAATAAGAACAATTATTACTAGTTAGAGATGATTGGCATCTTTAGTATATGAAAAGTCTAAAAGATTATGGCACAGACTTCCCTCTTGGTATTAGAAAATAAAGTTTCTCCACTTCTACTTTTTCTACGTATCTTTCTCAAATCAAACAAGACTAACTAAAATGCCTGATGGATGAGATGCCATCCAGAGGGTCCTGGACAAGCTTGAGGAATGAGCCCAAGTGAACCTCATGAGGTTCAGCTAGGCCAAGTGCAGGGTCCTGCACAAAGTTGGTGATACCCTGGTATCAGTCCAGGCTGGGGGATGAAAGGATTAAGAACAGCCCTGCCAAGAATGACTTGGGGCTACTGGTGGATGAAAAGCTGGACATGAGCTGGCAAAGTGTGCTCGCAGCCCAGAAGGTCAACCGTCTCCTGGGCTTCATCAAAAGCAGTGTGGCCAACAGGTTGAGGGAGGTGATTCTGCCCCGCTATTCTGCTCTGGTGAGACCCCCACCTGGAGTGGGGTCTCATACAGCTCTGGAGCCCTCAACACAGGAAAGACATGGACTTGTTGGAGTGGGTCCAGAGGAGGGCCACAAAAATGATCAGAGGGATGGAACACCTCTCTTCTGAGGACAAGCTGAGAGAGTTGGGATTGTTCAGCCTGGAGAGGAGAAGGTTCCAGGGAGACCCTATTGCAGCCTTCCAGTACTTAAAGGGGGCTTATAAGAAAGACGGGGACAGACTTTGTAGCAGTTGTTGTGATAAGACAAGGGACAATGGTTTTAAACCAAAAGGAGGTAGATCTAAGGAAGAAATTTGTCACACTGAGGGTGTTGAAACGCTGCCACAGGTTGCCCAGAGAGGTGGTAGATGCCTCGTCCCTGGAAACATTCCAGGTCAGGTTGGACGGGGCTCTGAGCAACCTGATCTAGTTGCAGATGCCCCTGCTCATTGCAGGGGGTTGGAGACATGACATTTAAATGTCCCTTCCAACCCAAACTATTCTATGATTTTACAATTCTAAATCATGATTGAGTACTTCATGACTTGACTTATGGTAGCCAAATAATTTGTTTTAAGACTAGAACAGATAACACGTGGGTATGTTTTGAAATAACTGACTTATTTAATTTTAATAGGTCATAAAACTTGCTTTTGAAGAGTTTGAACTGGAAAGAGGCTATGATACTCTTACTGTTGGAGATGCTGGGAAAGTTGGTGATACCAGAACAGTTTTGTATGTGTAAGTACAGAACTTCTGTTTCTTCTGCGTCATGAGATATCTATTTAACTTTGTAATTTTAATGTATTTTGAGTAAAATAGTGAGTGTTACCTCCTTATTACTCTATAGCCTATCACTTAGGATTACAGTACAGTGTTGGCCCTTCATCTTTACGGTAAATTATATCTTTGATGAAAATGAGGTCTTTGCAATTAAATTTATCTGCCTTTTGGATTGCAACACTTTGCACATTAGCATTACCCTGAAAATCATTTCAGAAAGTACATGATTAATAATTTCTAAAGAGTGGAAATACAGGAAGGCCCAAGTATGAAACTACAGTATCACAATAATTAGTAATCAATCTGAATTTCTGTTGTGGCACTTGTTTTTGCAATTAAACACTGGATTGTATCATGCATGATGAATTACATGATACTTAAACTGCATCAGAGATATGCTCACTTTCACTTGCTTTTGAGAAAGGTCTTCTGTGGATGCAAAATAACTTTCCTCATAAAACACTAGGTCCACTTGCAGACTGCATTATCATGAGAAAGCTCATAACTAAATGTCAAAGTGATTTTCTTATCAAAATCTTCTATTAGTTGGTTTTAATAACTTCTGTTGTATTTAATGAGGTTTGAACAGCACCTTGCAGTTTTTTATTCTTCTCAGGGGAATGAAACAGTTCATAGCAAAGACTCTTCTGGACAGATTTAATTTGTAATTTCTCAGGAACTCTTAAAAAGTAATACAGCTTTCCTTATGCTGAACAAGTTTCTGTTGGCAGCTTAAATGCTAGCATTCTGCAGAATTTCTACAAATATCACTGTAGAATCTCATGCATTTGATTCTAAAGTTGCAGAGATTTTACAACTTAATTTGAACAAAATGTGCAAAAAAAAATCTATTTCTAAATCCCTACCTAATTTCTAAGTGATTTGAACCTTTCCCCTCCATATAAAATCATCACGTCTGAAGACAAAATCCTCAGCCTCCTACAAAATTTTCCAGCTTTCAACCTCTAGAACCCTCAAGGTAGTAACTACTTCTGGGTGCTTTATTGTAAACTTAGTACTCAAGCTTTACAATGAGCTCAAGTTATGCCAGGATATTTGTAAACCAGACATCCAATGAACATTGGAAACTGGCTAATGGCATGTCAGTAAACAGGGGACCTTTAAATATTTGATAGGAAGAAGATTGACACAGTTGACAAGGATCACAATGTATGAATGATCATTCCTAGCACGAGCTTTCTATAGCACAAGCTTTCTATAGTGTCCAAACTCTCAATCATTAGCAATTATCTGTGTAACCTCAAAGCTGTAGCACTACAGCTAGAGGAGAATAGGAAGGGATAATGATGTTTAAAAAGGAGGGGAAAAAGAGTATAGACTATCCAGCTCAAATTTAATTTTTGGAAGAAATTGGAAAGATAATTAGAAAAAGTCTTTTAAGTTCATGTAAAATAGCACTGAGACGGTACAACAAACAATATACTTTGATGAAAAGCAGATTATTTCAAATCAACTTAATGCATTTCTATAACAGTGTAGTTGGCATTTTGAGTAGGGATATGTTGGGTTTTAGTTTATCAAAGAAGTCTTATTTTTCTAAATACAGTAAACTTTTTAGAAAATCTTATCATTAACAGCTTAAATTAAAGGGGGATATGTTTATCAATTTGGATATGCTTATCAATTTTATGATTTTTAACAGTTTCTTCATCTGTAAGTCTTACTTTTTAACAATTTAGCAGTATTATTTTATGTGTGCTAAGATGGTTAGTTCTGGAAATACAGCAATCCAGCTTACTGGAAATTAATCTAAATATATTTAGGCTACAAAGTTTTGACTGCAGTTATTTATTATACTTAACAGAATTTAGCTAGAAGCTAGTGACCACCCTTACAAAATATTTCACTAGTGATAAGCATGTGCGAGGTGAAGATGATCAGTCAGAATGTTTTCTGCAATGCCTGTTTTATGTTCTTAAATTCTTGTATATTAAACTAACACTTTGCTTTAGAAAGTCAGCTTTGCTTTCAAATGCTATGATTTATATTTTTGTTACAGCAGTTACATTAAAAATTATTTTTTTTTAAATGAGTCCCTTAAAACATTAATCTTTTAACTTTTCTTGTATGAAGAAATTGTAAGTTTTTTTTCCCCCAATACAAAGAACAAATTGCAAATTAGTGGTTCAAACCCAGCTGCTTATGTCAGCTATTTCAGTACACAGACAACCGTCCATGACAGAGAAATGCTTTTTTAGTGAACCCTTCTCCTTTTCTTCTATTCAGACACAGTTTGGAAACTTACTGGAGTCTTGGAAAACAACCAACCCCTCCATAATTGGTAAAAAAAGCAGGCTGCTTTTTTATATATCCCAAACATTATTGAATCTGACTTCCTAGTAACTTACTTTAGTTAACATTACTTAAAAAAATTCTTCCTTCTGAATTTTTTAGAAATTATAAAATTTAGGAGAGAAAGTTGGTTTTCTTTTTTCATTTATTTGCTTGTTTGTTTTTTAATACCATGTTGGAGTCTTTCTCCTGGGATTAGCTAGGTAGTTGACTTTAGTAGTATTAAAAGAAAAATACAAATGCAAGTAAAATTAAGCATTTTTAGTGGCATTTACTGCTTATCACACCATTAACAGTCAAATCTTCAGAGCTTTAGTTTGTAATATGGTTGCAAGTAAGTGCTCAAACAGCATAGTGACTTGTCATCTTTGAAGGATAGAACAATACTGTAAAACTGTTTATTTAAAAGGAGAAGAAAACCTAGACAAACTATGAAAAGGGAATTACCTCAAAAAAGGAAAATATATTCACATATTGAAAACTCAACAAGGGTTTATGATTGAATTTTAAGAGAGATGTTTGTTTTATACAGTAGTTTAATATCACAAAGGCAGATTTATTGACTCAAATACTGTGCTTCATTCAGCTTGCTTTTTGTTCTAATGCCTCCAAAACACATTTGTTTAAAATATTCTGCACAGTAAAAGAACAAGAAAAAGAGAAGAAAATGCAGAAAGAACTCAAAGCTTTTTCAAATTTACATGGAATATCCTTAATTTAAAGGATTACGTTCTCTTTGTCGTGGTTTAGCCCCAGCCGGCAATTTAGCACCATGCAGACGCTTGCTCACTGCCCTCTCCCCCAGTGGGACAGGGGAGAAAATTGGGAAAAAAGCTTGTGGGTTGAGATAAAAACAGTTTAACAGGACAGCAAGAGAGAAGGAAACAACGATAACAACAATAATAATACCGACAAAGGAATGTACAAGAACAAGTGATGCCCAGTACAGCAATTGCTCACCACCTGGTGATCAACAGCCCATCGATTCCCACCCCCCGGCCAACTCCAGTTTATGTACTGGGCATGACGTTACATGGTATGGAATATCCCTGTGGCCAGCCTGGGTCAGCTGTCCTGGCTGTGTCCCCTCCCAGCTCCCCGTGCACCCCCAGCCTGCTCGCTGGCAGCCCAGCACGAGAAGCTGGACTGTCCTTGACTGCTTAGCAACAACCCAAAACATCAGCACGTTATCAACATTTTCTCATCCCAAATCCAAAGCACAGCCTCACACCAGCTTCTGTGAAGAAAACCAGCTCTATCCTGGCTGAAACCAGAACACTTTTCAAATTAAAGATTATTATAGTTAACATTTGTAGGTAATAGATATTGTAGCAGAGATATTTGAATACATATACGTAGATGAAAAGTGCATGCTGGAATTTTTCTTTGGTGAAGTTGTAAGAGGGAAAAAAAAGCATAATGAAAACATATGTGGTGTTATATATTTTAAAAATTTATTTCAGGGCACTGAAAATTGCAACTCAAGCCTAAAATCCAAACCTCAGCCTTTTTCGTATACAAGTCAGGCTTCTCATTCTCAACTCATGACAATTAACAGAAGATTTTTTTCTTTTTTTTTTTTTTAAAGCAATCAAATATTTTAGGTATTCAATATGCATCTCTTTAATCACATACTTTCTGTATTTTTAATAGTAATGTAATATTATTTTTATGACTATGCTGCTTACATATACTTGTAGATTGGTGCCATGCTTGCACCATCAGCATTTTGAATTCAAGTGTCTATTGAGAGTGTTTTGTGCTCTCAACTATATAGAAGCAAACAGCATTCTTAAAAGCCTGTCTCTGTTTTCATTTGGATAATTAAGATCAGAGAGCAAACTGGTGCCAAAACTTACTTTCTCTCACAGTTGTCTTTTCGGACCTGTGAGTCTGTTAAGAAGGCTGTTGAGAAGCTTGGCTTGACTTCCATTACTTCATCATTTGCATCAATTGCCTCAACATTTTTAACTTCTTTCATTTAGAGATAACCTAGGATTGTGCATCTCCACATGAGATGTGTTTAACATCAACCAATCTGTCTGAATGGATGATCTCAAAGTCTCTTCCTGAACTTGCAAACAATCTGATCATAGAGACGGTTACAGACTGGGACAAACTCTGAGTCAGCAACAGCACGTGTTGTCATACAGACCTCCATTCCCTAAATATCCAATCTACACTATATGCCATCCTCCTAGCTGAAAGATGTAGTTCTATATAGATTCATAGAATCATAGAATCATTAAGGTTTGAAAAGACCTTTAAGATCATCAAGTCCAACCGTCAGTCCAACTTCACCATGCCCACTAAACCCATGTCCTGAAGTGCCACGTCTACATGTTTTTTGAACACCTCCAGTGATGGTGACTCCACCACCTCCCTGGGCAGCCTGTTACAATGCCTGACCGCTCTTTCAGTAAAGAAATTTTTCCTAATATCCAATCTAAACTTCTCCTGGCGCAACTTGAGGCCATTTCCTCTTGTCATATCACTAGTTACTTGGGAGAAGAGACCAACACCCGCCTCACTACAACCTTCTTTCAGGTGGTGGTAGAGAGCAATAAGGTCTCCGACTAACCAACCCCAGTTCCTCAGCCGCTCCTTATAAGACTTGTTTTCCAGACCCTCCACCAGCTTTGTTACCCTTCTCTGGACACGCTCTAGCAAATATATATCCCTGTATACAGGGATAAAATACAAAAAACAGACCCAATAACAACAAACAAATCTTCTCTGCTACTTACGGATGTGGTTTAACCAGGCTGGTACCTAAAAGAACCACACAGCCCTTCACTTACTCCCCCTGTTTCCCCCAGTGGGATGGGGGAGAGAATCATAAAAAAAGGTAGAACTCGTGGGTTGAGAATAAGACAGTTTAATAGGACAGGGGAAAAAAAATAATAATAATGATAAAAGAGTATACAAGACACATGATGCACAGCACAATTGCTCACCATCCGCTGACTGATGCCTAGTTAGTTCCTGAGCTGCAGCACCTCCCCAGCTAACTCCCCCAGTTTATATACTGACCATGACATAGTATGGTATGGAATATCCCTTTGGCCAGTTTGGGTCAGCTGTTCTGGCTGTACACCTGCCCAGCTTCCTGTGCACCCCCAGCCTGCTCACTGGTAGACCAGAGCATGGGAAACTGAACAGTCCTTGACAGCTTAGCAACAACTGAAAACATCAGTACGTTACCAACATTATTTTCATTCCAAACCGAGAATACAGCACTAACCCAGCTACTAATAAGAAAATTAACTCTATCCCAGCTGAAACCAAGACAATTAATTTCTGCTTTTTTGGCTTCCTTTTTTTTTTCTTTGGGTTTTGTTTTCTCCCTTTCCCTATCCCTTCCAACAGTATTGGCTCTCTTCCTATAATCCCCAGATGTGAACCTGAGCAAGCAATAGAATGTATTTTGGCTGGGTCCTATCTACTGTGTATGGAAAGGCTATTGGCATTTTGAAGAGAGATTACATTAAGCTGAAGGATGACTTCCTCAACTTGAGTCTATCTCTTACCAAGCTGGTAATTTTCATTAAGCCTGTGGGAATTTAGACATCTTTATTATTATGTCCTTCCTCTGACCCATTTAATATTAATCAGCCAATTCAAGTTATATTAGGGAGACAACTAAGGGTTAGATAGATGGGTAGTGTGAATGTATATTTATCATTTCACTGGGAAAAAAGTTTAAAAAACCCAAACACATCATATTAATAGTTTAAAAGGCTGTGTTTAGGAGGAGGAGGAGGAGGAAAAGTAGTAAATTATGCCTCTGCAAATGACTTTGCAATTTATTCTACTTACAGACTCACTGGATCTAGTGTTCCTGATCTTATTGTGAGCATGAGCAACCAGATGTGGCTTCATTTACAATCTGATGACAGCATTGGCTCACCAGGATTCAAAGCTGTTTATCAAGGTATGAACTAAATTAGTTGTTTTAAACTCATGTTGTAACTTCCTTCACTACATTCCAACAAATTTATTTCAAAGAGGCATTTAGTCCTTTCACAAAATTAGAGTTATGATACTGTCACTGCTCTTAATTAACGGTTAATGGAGATATGGTTTTGCAAATACCCACAAAAAACCTAAAAAGAATCTTAAGTAAAAATGAAAGTTATTGTTCTAATGCTTTTGCATCGAAGGTCAATAAAAACTACATATTTTTATCATATTTGAAAAATTTTATACCTTACCTTCTGCTAACCTGGATATTATATTGGATATTATTTGAATATTATGGTTATTTTTCTCAGATTTTATTGGGGTAGTTACAAAAGTTGGTTTCATGCCTCAACAGGAATCTTCACAGACTGAAGTTAAAATTAGTATATAATAAAAACAACAGAAAAGATATATTGTATCTTATTGTGGAAATTAAGAAGATGCGTGAGAATGAGGGAATTTAACCCCAAAAAAGTGATCTAAATTATCCTAGCCTCATTTGTGTTGCTTCTGTCTCAAAGAGATGAGAACCTTGGCAACATAAGCATCTAATTTTTCTTGACTGTGAGCTTCAGTTTGATACTTTCTGAAGTTGATTCATTCTAGTTGTTTTGGGTTGACCCTGGCTGGATGGCAGGTGCCCACTAAAGCCACTCTGACACTCCTCTCCTCAGGTGGACAGAGAAGAGAAATAATAAAGAAAAGTTTGTGGGTTGAGATAATGACAGGGAGAAAGCATTCACCAGTTAGAGTCACAGGCAAAACAGACTCAGCTTGGGGAAAAAAATTAATTTATTACCAACCAAATCAGAATAGGATAATGAGAAATAAACACAAATCTTAAAACACCTTCCCCCTGCCCCTCCCTTATTCCCAAGCTTAACTTTACTCCTGAATTCTCTACCTCCTCCCTCTGAGAGGCACAGGGGGATGGGGAATGGGGGTTACCATCAGTTCATCACACCTTTTCTGCCACTCCTTCCTCCTCAGCGGGAGGACTCCTCACCCTCTTTCCATGCTACAGTGTGGAGTCCCTCCCACAGGAGACTGTCCTCCATGAATTTCTCCAACGTGAGTCCTTCCCACAGGCTGCAGTTCTTCACAAACTTCTTCAGCCTGAGTCCCTTCCATGGAGCGCAGTCTTTCAGGAACATACTGATCCAGCATGGGACCCCTGTGGGGTCACAAGTCCTGCCAGCAAACTTGCTCCAGCATGGGCTTCCCATAGGGTCCTTCGAATGCATCCACCTGCTCTATTGTGGGGTCCTTCACAGGATGCAGGTGGATATCTGCTCCAGCATGGAGCTCCACGGGCTGTAGGGGAATCTCTGCTTGGCATCTGGAACACCTCCTTCCCCTCCTTCTTCACTGACCTTGGTGTCTGCAGAGCTGTTTCACTCACGTATTCTCACTCCTCTCTCTGGCTGCTTTGCAAGGTTTTTTTACCCCTTTTTAAATATGTTATACCAGAAGTGCTACCACTGTCACTCATGGGCTTGGTCTTGGCCAGCAGGGGTCCATCTTGGAGCTGGCTGGCATTGGCTCTATTGGACATAGAGGAAGCTTCTAGGAGCTTCTCACAGAAGCCACCCCTGCACCATGCAGCCCTGCTACCAAAACTTTGCCATCGAAACTCAACACACTAGTAAAAAATACCTGATATCTGTTAGTATGTATGCATGTATTTAAAATTTCCATTTTAATAGTTTGCATAGACCTGCAGCTAGAAAGAGGTCTTGCTTACTAAGAAAGATGTGGTATCACTTTTGGTTAATTTCCATGTTAATTAGTTTACCTTAAGGATAAGGACAAAACCTACTATTTTCAATGGTTTCTTATGGGCACATATGGTGAAAATTTTTTTATAGTAATTTTGTCAAAATACTTTTGTACAAAAGATGCTGCAAAACATTGAGAGACTGTTCACTGTTCAGTAACTGAAAGTAACTTAATTAGAAGAGTGGGAGTTGTCCCTAAACTTTTCCCATAAACTAGAGCACCCTATCTAAATGTTTCATTTCACCTATAGTTACCTTACCGTTTCAACACCAAAATAGACAAAATAAATAATGATAAGTTATGTAGATGTTAGCTTCAAGTTCAGTAAAATATACATTTATTGCACTAAGGACATTAAGACAGGCTTGCCTGTTCAGGTTTTTATAAGTGGTCTCTGTGACTGATGGCATATTGTGAACTCTAATGATGAACAAAAAGGAAGGGAAAATGCTCCCCAGTAGTCAGCCAGGAAAACCAGTGTTTGTTCTCCACACCGGTATCCTTCTGTAGGTGTTCTCTCCATTCAAGCAGGTGATGGTGATGATGACGGTGATTAGGATTATATTTTCATGATGATTTTTTCTTAATACTATATGCTTTTCTTTGGGACTTGCTCAAACTCATCATTGGTTGTTCCTACTCACAGTACTGATTGAAGCGTGCCGATTAGGTCAAGAGTTGTACATTAACAGGGTTTTAAGCTTCTGTGTGCATATATTGTTGGCTAATATGTGTTGAGTATTTAAATTACTATTATCTACTTTTTTATGTACCCTGTTTTGGTTTTCTTTTATGTGAAATGAAATCTACAAAATAAGGAGAGGGGGAGAGTGAAGAGGTGATTCTCATGGAGGTGGCAATTGCTTCCTATGAGAATCCTCCATAGCAAAACTACTGGGTTTTGCAGGTCCATGGCCATGAGAATAACAATATGATAACAACAAGGAAAAAGTACCATCACAGAGCCTTTTGAAACACTATCACAATTGCTTAAGTGAGGTATTTCAGAGCTGTGAGTAAAAAAGCAGATGTAGGCCTTTAAGATTACTATGGTTAAGATAATAAGGTATCTTAAGACACCTTGCAACACATTCAGCCTATACAGTTACACAGCTCAGGTATGTTGTGTTGCCTGTGGGCAATAACATATCCTTTATTTAAGTTAATCCCACCCCTTCTCATCCCTTCTTTCATAGTTTCATCTTTTTTACTTCTGTCATTTCTAGGGATTGTGTTTATTAAGACATTGGATTTTCTTTATAGAATCCATTTGTGAATTACATAAAGTGGAAATAGTGAGTACATAGTGGAAAAAGAACATTGGCACAAGTTATGTATCTGACAGTTTGCATTTTCTTCTCAATCCAAAATTATGAACTTTCTCTCGTCCTACCTCTATGAAAAATTTTAAAAATTTAAAGCTATCTGCTGAGTTATTTGTCTGCTATAATTTATCTTTCTGGTATTTCTAATCTAAAGGCGTCTGTTTTCATTTCTGAAATTGTCTAACTTATCGAAGATATCTTATTTCATCTACGGAATTCAACCTCTTACTTCTGGGGACTTTCTGAAAACACTTGAAATATACACTGTGAATTTTGCAGTAGTAGTGGCATTTCTGTTATTAAGTATATTGTTATTATTTGACAGTTGGAATCTGCCTTCAGTCTTGTTTTACAACCAATTGTGAGACGTTCTCTGTTTTTGTAATTTTGGAAATTACTTCCAGAATTGTAAAATATTAAAAGTTTACAAGCTCAGAAGTGTTGTAAATGTCTCAATATGAAGGTGAATTATAACTTTTTTTCTGTTTTACCTCAATTCTCTCATTAGTTTTATGAAAATTTACTTCTTTTATTGTTGACAAAACTTTTAGCCATTTGCACTCTCAACATATCTTCTGCTTTAGGCCACATGTAAAATCTTAAACCTACATCCTGTCACAAATACCTCAGTGATTCTGCTTCCCCTTTGTTTATCAGTCAAAGGACCTGTCCAAAAATAGAATTTCATTTTAATGATGAGAAAGCTAATGGATTGTGACGTGACTTCAAAGACACTGTCTTTGCGATTGCAGTTAGCTAAGAAGAAAGCAAGCTGCAGGCTTTGATGGTTTACACATGGTCTATACAGACAGAGTAATGGGCATCCTTATTTGAATCTTTTTTTCACCAAAAACTCCAAGTTTTGCTCAGGATTAGAACATGACTCCTCACCCTCTTGGGCAGTATTTTACAACTGCCCAACTGAATGTTGACTTTTTATCTATTACAGTACAGTCAATTTTTGTATTAATATTTACAAAGTGTCATAGACTGATTGCAGGTTATAGAAAATTGTTACTTTAGCTGGGCTTTTTCTCATTTTAATTATGAAATAAAGAAGAATTTTGATGATGCAATTCACCTATTTTACGTTAGTATGTCCAGCTAAAAATGGCATGAAATGATGCCTGTAAATGAACGGATATGCATCACAGATTGTGTATATGAGTAGTAAATTTCATTCAGTTTACAGTATGCCTAAGGGAATAAGGGAGGAATAATTCTTTCCATATTCTTATGTCTTGTCTTCTGCTTACCTTCAGAAACATCTTAATGTCAGAAATATGTAGTGCTATCCATATTCTTATTACTCAAATTTCTTGATTTTGAATACAGTTGATATTTACTTTAAGAAAAGTTCTGTAGTCTGCCTAGTCAGGCTTCTTGGACTGTAGAATGCTGCTCTGCAAGTTGGATTTACAAGAAAGATTTCAGATATAGGTCCTCAAGAAATAGTTCCTGGTAATAGTGGTAAATACAGAGGAATACCACTCTATCTGTATCACTGTATGAAATGGAAGGTGAGCTACAGAAACAGAGATGGTAAAATTAATGTTGAGATTAGCTTGTTAACTTGATAAAGCTGATAAATAGCTACTGTGTTAGAAACTACAATAGTTGCCTTGATATTTTTTTCTATAGGTCATCATCAGTTGTCATGTATTATAAAAAAAAGCAAGATGCTACAGGGAGCCTTAATTTTGATGTTAAACTTTCTAAACCATATTAGAACCATATTATTATTGCTAAAACAGAAAGCTATTAACTCATATTAAAAAGTTTAAAATGCTCAAGAATAAGGTTACTTTTCTTAAAAAGCTATTCTATAGACTGTATCTGAAAACCCTTCATTCTCTGTCATAGATCCCCAGACATCTTAGCAGAATGGTTCAATATATTTTTGAAAGATTTCTCTGAAAGCATTTACAGTTTCTGTGAAAAGGCCAGAAATGTAAATTGTCCTGTCCTTGAAGAAAGAGATATATTGTAATGCCACACCTAAGTATATCAAAGGATCTATTCTGAAATCTTCTTTCCATTATAATGTATGACAATTTTCCTTACTGAAGCCAGCATGACCAGATGTCACTCCACACATCATAAGTAAAGGGAAAGAAAAGAGAATATACTATTATACATAGTTCTTGTTACTAAAATGGATGATGTCTTCTGTCGTAAACATAGAGAAATTAGTGACATTATGTATATCACAGTTAAGATTTCATGATAAAAAGCTCTTAACATTTCTCAGTGGATACCTGTATATGTTGCTGCTTGTGTAGAAAGGGCTGTGTTAAAGTTTTCAAGTCTCGTTAAAGAATGAAAAATTGTGAAGGAAATTTACTCAGAGTAAAAAATAACAGATTTAGGCAGTTATTAAGACACTTTCAGAATTTCAGCAACAGACATGTTTAGAAAGTAAAGGAATTAAGGGACTGTACTGTACATTCTAGTTATATCTCCAATACATTTTTTCTTTTATCTGAGTATTTAGTAAGTTTATGAAAGACTTCAGTGTATTTCTCCATACAAAGGACATATCTGAAATCCTCATATCTCACCTCCTGGAAGAATAATATAACCATGCTAAATGGTAATCTTGTTGAAAGTTGTTGCCAGTCTCTCTTGTTGAGGTTGCTTCAGTCTGAATAAGTTTTTAAATATACATTAGAACAGGGCCTGGTATCTTCTGAGCACTCTGATTAGATTGGCTTAGGTTGACAAAAAATACTTATTTTAAATGAGTAAACTATTTATTGAAAGACATTTTTTTGAGCTCTACCTTAAATTCCAGTCCTGCCATGCAATGACTCTAAAACATGACTGATATTATATAACTGTGTATATAAAGAACAACATGATACATACACTTAAATAGAGGTAGTGTGCAGAAAAAGTAATCCTAAGAATAAAACCATATTAATATCAGCATGCCACCATTTTGAGGTCACAGGTTAATCTTGTAACACCAACAGACAAAGTGTATTTCTTCCAATGACATGCTAAGACTATATTTTTACAAGGAACCTTTTCCTGCAATCTCTTGCTGGTCATGGGCTAAAGCAGGGAGTTTTTTAAGATACAATATGTAAAGAATTTTTCATTTAAGTAATTCTTAAATCATGCACTTTTTTAAAAAATTAGTTTTCCAAGAGGAAAAGAGATGCATTTCGATTGTGTTTTGATGACTACTGAAGACTACACATGCCCAAACTTGCCCAGCACCTTGTGTTCTAATGTAGTGTTAGTCAGATTTGAATCAAGAGAAAGATTTGGTTTATGCCATTTCTTAATATAGGTCCAAGCATACATTTACCTGTTACATGGATGAGATAGAAATAGTCATTGCCATGCATATCCAGGTCAGGATAATGTAATATGGGAATATGACGTTATGCCTTGTAACAGTATCCAACAGTGATGTCAGGTCAAGAAGTTGACGCTGGACACCTTCCTGATAGGGCCTAGTGTCACAGCCAAAAACAGGAGTGATATGGTGAGTAATGTGCCCGAGTTTGGCTTATTCCACTCATGTCATGGGTGTGCCACATCTAAAAATAGGTGCTTTATGGCTGTTGAGGTCCAAGTTGGATTGTGCAGTCAGCTGATCATTAGGCTGCTTCCTTGCTTGCGTTCCCATCAGCTGTACCACACTGACATAGAAGCAGATGACAGTCAACTTGAACTTTTAGGCATGAACGTTTTAGATTTTTATTAAGCTTGTGATTTTTCTCCCATTCAAGCCTGTAAACTTGTCAGTCTGATAAAAATATTTAATCTTTTGATTTCCAGACTTCTTGATAACCAATATAACAACATCTGTTTTGTAGCCTGTTTAGAACTCACTTTTTATTCCTGCATGTACATGTTTATATGAACTAATGAAGTTATTTCACTAGCCTATCCTTTCATTCAGAACACCATTATAAAAGAAATCTGGTGACTCAGTGATATAATCCTGAGCGTTTTGTATAATTTGAAGTTATTAAGAATTCTTGGAGATGTCAGGAAGTATATCAGCCCCCGCAAGCAGCTGAAAATGTCAAGTTTACAACCTTAATTTGTATTGATGCTTAACTGAGCAGTAAAGCTTTAAGCTCTTCATTATGATGTTGTTTGAAAGAAGATACTTCTTTCTTCCTGAGACTAGTAGAAAAATACTTTCAAAAATATATTTCAGTTGCTTAGATAAATGTCAGTTGTCTTTTTGCATACAGCTATAGTACTTAGTAAACCTTAAATCTGTGCAGTTTTTTACAAATACACAACTAGTTTATAAATGTCATTGCACCACCGATATTGATATAAAACTTTGTTACTGCTTGGAGATTTGATAAAACCTGTGCTGAAAGAAATTAATGGAATTAATTTTTAGGACTCTCACAATTAGAGGTGCATTCAGGGAAATCATCATGTAGTGTAACGTTTAGAAAGAAAACAACTCATAAGTCATTCAAGGAAAACTCTGAGTTTCCTGTTTTACTCTATGCTTTATTCTTTCATTTATTCATGTATGTTAAGTTCTCTTTTTATATTTTGTCCCTATGTATTATAATTCAGACAAATTATTCAAGTGTGTGCTTTTGGAGAACAGGCAATAAATATTTTATGTGAATATTTTCATCTGTTAAAGCTATTTGGTTCTGTGAAGAACTGTCAGAAAGTTTCACCATAATATTGTATGAATTAATCTGTTTGTAGTGTTGTACAGTACCGGTTAGTTTTGTGGATGGGCAAATGTCGCTCACTTAATTTCCAGCACAACATACCAATCATTTTCAGATAAAGAAGCTTTCCTATATTGTTATATGACTTTTTTAGAGTATATCGTTCAGTTAAGCCCACAGTAGGCATTTCTAAGTTTCATAATCCTAAAGTTTTCTTTCAAGGAATGAATAGTATCATCAGTAGCTTACTAAAAGAGTGAAAAGAGCTAAGTTACTGATAATTACCACAATGATTTTAAAGTAATTTTTAATAGTGGAGAATGTCTTTGCCTGACTTTTGTATAACAGTTGGGGTGGCAGACAGAACCCACTTTCCATCTAGAAATACACACGGACTTGAGGAACATAACATCATGGTGATATGCTTTAATTGGATAAGTCTATTGTGTATTTATATATTAGCAGACTGTAGCAGGTAAGATCAGATTTCCATCTATGCCACTATCCTTTATTAAACAATTGCAAACAACCTAACTAACACAATAACAAAACCAAAAAGTCCAGATTGTTTGAGTACAAATTTGTTACGTAAATACATTTTATGCCTTTTTATTGTTATATTAATTACATAACTCTGCTTCTAATGTCCTGTTTTTGTTTTGTAAGAGCACCTTTCAGAGTCTTCAACCAGGTCTTGATATTATTATGCTCAATTGTGCTCCGCAGACATACAATCAGTGTGTCTGACATACAATCAGTGGTATCTGTGTACGTTTTTAATTTTATGATTTCATTGAGGAATATCTTTGTTAATGTGCTCCATTATTTAAACTTCAAACTTAAAAAGTAAAAAATAAAAAAGTCTAAACACTCTTAATGTTTAATATTTGGTTAGGTACAGCCAGCATACAGCACATGTATTCTTTCTTAGTTATATGACATGACTGTGGCTGCAGCTTCCCTCTCCCGTCCCTTCCCAATTGCAGCTGTGTCTGACTGATTAGGCATGTGTGCATCCATATCTTTTCAGTGATTAACTCAACAAATTAAAACTTATCATGAGTTGAAAGCCTTTGTTTGCCTCTTTGCACAAAAACATTATACATTGAAACAATAACATGTTGTCTCTCAATAAGAGAGAATTGTTATGTTTAGCTCAGCCAGTGAAGATTATTCTTCTAGTCAAGCTTCTTTGGAAAGTAGTTTCACATCATAATTAAACACATTCCATGTAGAAAACAGCTCAGACATTTTTATTGTATTATAGAATAGTAATTTCTTTTCATCAAGGTTAATTATTTAGTATGTTTGACTTCAACATAAATGTTAACACTTATGTTAACAAAAATGTTATTTCCAGATTCTAATTAAACTTTAATTAAAGGTTTATCATGGCTGTATTTTTAAAAAAGCATTATTAATATTTGATGATTTTTCTTAAAGACTTGATAGAAACAAATTATAAAAAACAAATTAGCATTTTCTAATAAGTTTCTAATAAGATGTATGTGAGAATTAAATGTAAGCATTAACTGGTATTTTGGGGAGTTTTGTTTGTTTGTTTTTTAATTCTGACATGTTTCTTTGTACTTTTTTTCCTTCCACTAAAAAAACAAACAACCAAAACAACCAGCAAACAATGGAACTGAACAGTGTTGAATCTCCCTTTTTGAAAGATAAATCCCAGTCTTCTGCTTCTTAGCAGATACAGCTCAGTTGAAAGTTTGACAGAACAACTTAATTATTTTAAGTAAATGGAAATTTGCAACAGGTTTTTACCAGTTGAAACTTTCTCCCTTTGCTGTACTTTTTATATTTGTTATATACTTGTTTATACTTTTTCTACTTGTTTATATGTGTTATAGAAAATGCCACAGTATATGCACCATGAACTTAGCTATCCACTAAGCTAAGTTCCCACTAGGAAGGTAGTCCTTTCACTCTTTTAAGCTAAAATAATTCTAGTTTACTAATTTAACTTATATATTTCAGAAAGCAATGAAATACTCAGAGTGTCTTGTTAAAATCTGCAACTGAGATTGTTTGGCATTCTTAAGCATCCTCCATAATTTCCAAGGTTTCTGCAAACGATGGTCTGAAAGAAATGTCTATCACAGCTAGACAGCAACAGATAGTATGTTATGAGTTTTTCTTTTGAGCAAAACCACGATAAATTCTTATAAAAGTATTTGATTTTTGTGACAGTTTTCTGTATTTTTTTCACTAGTTGGATCAAGTAATGAAAATTGTATTGTCCTTTAGTTTTGAAGCCTTTTAACACATAAAACTTGCTTCCTGGTTATAAAAATCAAACACTTGATTTTAAATGACCAGTAAGTCAGCCTTTCATATTGCCTCCCCAGTGGTGCCACTTAGTTTAAGTTTCATTTTCCTGTCTATGTTACTTTAAGTAACCATCCTTTTTGCAGCAATAATGAAAGAATTGTTTAAATTATGTGATGGCTGATGCAACTTGGACTGTATTCATAGAATCATGGAATCATTTAGGTTGGAAAAGACCCTTAAGATCATCGAGTGCAACTGTTAACCTAACACTGCCAAGTCCACAAATTCTAACATTGATTTTTTTTAAGTATACCCTTCTGAAGAGAAGTGTGAATGAGCCGTTAGAAGTGATGTTACCACTGAAGTCAATAAAGTCTAAAGAGAGCATTATTTAAAAAATCTTGCTAAATACTTGATTTTCTTCTGTAAGGCAAAATGAAATATTATTATCATTTTTATTGAAGCAAATATTTATCTAGAACTGTAGGAAAAAATGTAATTTTTCTAAGCCACCAAAAATTCAAAAAATGAATAAAACACTGTGTATTTAGGATGTGAATGATCAAAGATGATCTCATGCTAAGGGTCAGACTTTGACTGTCACAGTATTTTCTGTGTATATATATGCAGAATGTCAGCATACTACTAGTTCTTTTTATGAAACAACACAGGGTAATTTGATAAATAAAATAATATTAAACCTGCATTCTCATGACAAACTAAAGACATTTTTGTTTGACCCTAAAAAGACACTGTATACAAAATCTTGTTTCCAGTTGTTTTTATGGCAGCCATTTAAATTATTTTTAAAAATACATGTATATGCATTTATTGATCTATTAAGTACATTTCACATATTAATATAATTTCAAAGGATTTTAATATTCTTTCACCTCAAAATTTACCCAAAACATTTCATATTGTGGTTTTCTTGTATGTGTATTAAAATACATTGCATACTATCAAATTAATTCTATACATTTTGCATAAAACTTTAAAATAATTTAGTTTAATTTGTTGTTATAATATATCAAGAACATATTCTTGTTCTTAAGATACACCCAGCTATAAAAACGGGTGTTCTTTTGATCAAAGCCAATGATAAAACCCTGGGAATAGGAGTTTTCCTTTACTTTTTGCCTTACTGTTGAAAACGTCTCTCAAGTTGTGTCTGCAGGGAGATGCTCAGGAAAGCTAAAATCAACAAAGTACAATAAATTTAAACTACAGATTGAATTGAGTAATCTACCTTAAATCCCTATGTAAGGGTTCTCCTTCAGTGACATTACGTCCTTCCATAACTGCAAGTTAATCTTCAAAAGAAGAAGAATACAAATCCTCTGAGGAGGATTAAACTACAGTAATCTGAAGACAATGGTACACCTGAATGAGTACTTCTACATGTCCTTTAGAATGGCTTGATTTATGAGCCTAGAGCTTGTGACTTTAATTGATGATTCTTCCTAAATACCACATTTAGAAAAAAAATTTGTTGAAATTTTGCCAAATTTTAAAATAATGCACATGGAACACACTAAATAAGCTCTTCATAAATAAAGAATAATTATAATATTACAAAAAATACATACAGCTTCCTGTGAATTTCTGCGTATCACAATGTGAGGCCATGATTAAGATAGTTTATTTGTTTATTGCACTTGATGAACCACTTCTCCTGCAAGAAATTATGTACTTTCAGTTAATTATCAGCAAATAATGACAAAATGGATAGTTTAACAATGTCTACTAGTTGCATTATTTAATAAAATAAATATAAATATTAATGTATATACATCCATGTATATATTTATACGTTTGCATATATAAATCTATTCATAGTCATTGTCTGCTTACAGACTTGAAGTCAATCCATACTTTATTTACACATAAAATATTTTGGTTTTAGTTTTTCATAAAAAATATGCCCAACTCCCATGAAACTTTCAGGCTCCAACTTTAAAGATTGGTTTTAACATTCTTTTAAAAGTTTGATAAATAATTGTTAAAGAAAAGTAAAAATATGATGTTGGTAGACGTCACTTTAAAAAAATATTTTTCCGTTCAATGTTGTGTAGAATTATTTGTAATTTTGTTGTGTTGATCATTTGTAAACAGATCAATACGTAAAATAACAGTAGTGTTTTGAGAGGAGTAATAGAAACAGTTATAAAACAGATTCCCTTTTTATTGTATTACCTTAGCAATTAATCTGATAATTTGTATGTTTCATATTTCTATTTAAACACAAATATGACTTGGCATGAGTTAAAATTCCTATTTTGAGGTTTACATAGTTTTATATCTCTAATATAAGTCTTTTTTTTACCTGTTAACAACGTAACCTTTTTGTTTTGTGTTTTTCCACTTTCTACTCGATAACAAAAATACCTGTATATCATTTAATGTAGTAAATCTTCTCACTAATCCATAACACAATAATATTTCCAATTTCACATCTGACAAATAGAACATCTATATTTTTATCATTAGAAATCTATTCTATGTTATGATACAATCCAAACATGGCAATGTTAGATAAAGAAAAAAACTGGGCTGTAGGGTAGCCATCTGACAAAAAAAATATAACTTCAAAAATTGTTTCTGGTTGTCATAATTTTGTGAGAAATAATCTAGGAAACTGTGATGATACTTTGTTAACTGTTTGCTGTATGTTAGTAAATAATATTTCTTTCAAAAGAAAAAAAAAGTAATTTGTAAGATGGGGAGAAAACACCTTCACTGAGCATCCCTTCCCATGACAAACTTCTACGCTGAAGTCTAGGACCAGCTCAGAGAGAGCTGGAATGCAGAGAGCTGGAAGGAATCTTAGGGCATAGCAGGGGTTGGGGATTGCTTACAGGAAAAGGGAACTGACAATTTATTTTCTTCCCCATAAAGACCCAGAAGACACAATGTGGAATTTGCTGCAACCCAGAAACTACCTTGAGACTGCATTTGTATTACTAAATAAAATGTGGCCAGGGGCTGTGTTCTCGCCCTGAGGATACATCCACATAACATAGCCCTAAGGAGGGACCTTGTTTATCCACAGACAAATTGTGTGTGTGTGAGTGTATTTGTATGCATGTGTCTTGGGGAATGGCAGGCAGGTGTTATGTCACTCTGTTAGTGATGTGCATGCTGCATTGCAGGCCATGATTCATGTTTTCATAGCAAGAAACTCAGAGTATATGCTGAAGACTTTGGGATGTGGTGAGGTATGTCTGAAGATATAAAGCCTGTAGAGTGGTACTGGTGGACTTTGTAGAATATAGGGATGAAAACTTGATGCAGTCTTGTCCATCTAAGGGAATGGTGCTTGCTGTCCCCTGAATCATGACCATGCAGTGTCTCAGGGAGTGCCGGTAGGCATCAGCAGGAAGTATGCTAAAACTTATGCAGTATGGGTGGTTGGAGATTCAGTTGCTCAAGCTCACTTTTCTCCCTTGCTTTATTTAGTGGTAGAGCTTTAGGCAGTGGCTGTCCTAGGAACAACCTTGGAGGAGAACACTTACATAACAAGGTCATAGTCGGAAGAGAGAGAACTGTGCACCAACTCTTCTTTCTTTATGCATTTCCAAGAACAGCTGCTGTCTTTTTTTAAAAAACCTTCACGTTTCTTTTGGTAGTTCTCCGTGAAAACCTGCAGTATGTTTTTAGATATTGTTTATTCAATGATAAGGCTACATGTGTGGTGTTATATCAATACCCAGATTGATTAATACCTGTGTTTAGTTTCCTAAGTTTTCAAAATTATTAAGTTGTGTAACTTTATACACAAATCTTTGTTTTCCTAGCTATGGATAATTGTGCATGTTGTGGGTTAAGCTGAGTAAGAGTAAGGAGGGAGAGAGATTCTCCCCATTTCCTTCAAGTGGCCAGACCTGGTGGGACAGTCTTTCCATAGCTGAGATGCAAGGGCACAGAGTCAAGGGGAAGGGAAACAGAGATTTTCTTCAAGTTGCCGGAGCTGGCAATCCAGTCTATACACAGTTGGTGCCTTGATGTCTGCTCAGTCCTTTATCACCAGGGTGCTGGTGTATGACATCAGTGTGCTGCATACAAACCTTCACCTGCACTGGATGTCATCTGGATCCTTGGAGGCCTGATTATTGTCCAGGTCACTGTAGACCTCCTCCACCACTGCTAATTCCCAGTACAGTGTGTAAGCTTATTTTGTAAAACTGGTGTCTTATAAATGCTCTACTGGAATTTAAAACAACCCACTTCATGATACTTTTATATAATAGATTCATTTTAGCTGCTGTTCAGATTAAAAATATCTAGAATTTCTTGCTCATATGCATTTTTCCATCTTTTTAAGTTAAGCTAGATTCTTGTTATCATCCCATTAAAATCAATTGGAGTTTTTAGGATTTAAGTGAGGCTATTGATATGCTTTTTTTGAATATTTTCACTATGAAAAGATAAAAGATGTAGTCAGATTTGGGTCATTAAACAGTTTCTGCATCATTTATGCCTTCATTATAGCATTTATTGAATTTCTTAAATGTCACTTTGTTGGTTACTAAGTGCCAAAAGGAAATAATTCCTAATATCACATGATTTCAAATGGACAATTAAATTTGAATCCCAAATACTATTAAAAACACAGTTCATACTAGTAGTTGTTACTAAAGTTAGATCTATGAGCAATATTAAGCAACAGCTGAAGATTTTCATTCAGACACACAGATATCTATTAGTAAGATCTACCGTAAAAATTGATTTGTTTCAGTAAAGAGTTGCTTCAAAGTTCTTCAATACTTCTTTCTTTCCAAGTCTTTTCACCAGCTGTGTGATTTATCCATTCAGCTCATAAACAGACATTAATTTCACACTTTGACTGAAATTCATTCAACATGCAGACACCTCCACCTGTTACAAAGTCAGCATATCCTCCAGAGCAGCCTTTTTACATTGCTCTCTTGTTTTATTAGCAGTTTAGATTAAAGTGGGTTATTATTCAAGATGAAACAAAGATTTATCTTACATTGCTATGAAATATGAGAAAAACAATAGTTCATAATCCAAAACAATGTCAAGAACAATTTTTTAGGCTTTTGTTTTATATATGGTCTACATAAAAATAAGATCCATTCAGACTCTTTATTAAATTTGTGAATTGCTGAGTTAAGGTAACGAAAAGCTATAATGATAACTAATTTAGTATTGTGTCAGCTTGCATGCTCTCTTTTACATTTAAACAAATCTGAGTGTACAGTACTAAATTTTATTTTAAACATGAAGAATTAATGACATTTACTAGAAAATGGATCTTCTAAAATGTGCAGTCTTGGTGCTTTCTGAACATAGCTCATAGAACATTGAACAGTGAAGATTTCTAAGTGCAAAGAGTAATGAACTGTATTAAATGGAGTATTTGTGCAGATGAAGCTGTGCAGACTGTAGGTAAAAAAATATTAATGCAATAAGTAACAAAGTATATTTTCAGAAAGGAGTGAAATTTGGAGAGCAGTACAAATGACTGTCATTGCCCCCAGATTTGTTCTGTAATATACTACAGCTTTAGAAAAAAATGTATTTTATAGCATTTTTAATTATTTGGATTTAAATACAGACCAATCTTCTACCCCCTTGTACCTTCCCCCTCTCCTCTGACCTTTCCAGGCCAGCATAGCCATGGCCAGTCTTTTCCTGAGTAGGAAATTATACACCCCTCATGGACAGATTTTAAAAGAGCAGTTCCTTTACAATTCACTTGTAGGCTTGGTATTAGTATAGTGTTTTCAAAGGATCTTCACTGTGCAAAGAATTACTTAATGCTTAAGGAACTTTTAGAAAACAGAGTACTGTTTACTTTAAAACAAAATCATTAGAAAACACACACAAAAAAATATTTTGGAGCTATTCTAGCAGTATCAGTTGTAATATACAAAATAAATGAAGAATATGACTTCTTGTAAACACAGATGTAAACTGATTTTAGTCTATGTCTCTAGGTATGCCTGTTGATGTGTTCTTCCTTTCTTTTGGGGGAAAAAAAGAAGTTAGGATAATTTCCCTCAGGTAGTGAGTATACTTGGATCTGCTTAGATGCCAAGGAGTGGTATTAGCATGTGTGCACTTGCATAGCCTTCCTCACAGAACTGAGAGTTCAAATACTTTAAAAAAAAATATATATAATCCTTTCAGATTTTTTTTTCCCCTTCACAAGAATGTTTTTAAAGCAGCACTTCCTCCCTCTTGTTTCTTTACTGAGTTAGAATAAAGTAAAATTAAGTTGTTCAGAAGTCCACACTGCACTAATAAGGCCAAATGCAGGGTCCTGCACTTC
>NW_010512387.1:0-6596 GCF_000687285.1 Phaethon lepturus
ATTCTGCCCTTCTACTCCACTCTGGTGAAACCTCAATAGTTGTACTGTATCCAACTCTAGAGCCGTCAGCACAGGAAAGACATGGATGTGTATAGTTGTACTGTATCCAACTCTGGAGCCGTCAGCACAGGAAAGACATGGATGTGTTGGATCGGGTCCAGAGGAGGGCCACAAAAATGATCAGAGAGATGGAAGACCTATTCTATGAGGATAGGCTGAGAGAGTTTGGGTTGTTCAGCCCGGAGAAGAGGAGGCTCCAGGGAGACCTTATTGCAGCCTTCCAGTACTTAAAGGGGGCTTTTAAGGAAGATGGGGACAGATTGGGGACAGACTTTTTAGCAGGGCCTGTTGTGATAAGAGAAGGGTTAGTGATTTTTATCTAAAAGAGGGTAGATTCAGACTAAATAGAAGGAAGAAATTTTTCACAATGAGGGTGGTGAAACACTGGGACAGGTTTCCCAAAGAGGTGCTGGATGCCCCATCCCTGTCAACATTCAAGGTCAGGTTAGACAGGGCTGTGAGCAACGTGATCTAGTTGAAGATGTCCCTGCTCATTGCAGAGGGGTTGGACTAGATGACCTTTAAAGGTCCCTTTGAACCCAAACTATTCTATGATTCTATGATTGATTCTATGATTCTATGATTTTATGATTCTATGATTTATTACTCTTCCTTCACTGTTTCTTCTATGAAGTGAAGAAACTTAGAGAAATATTCAGTTCAGGATCAGGACACATAAGTTGAAGGGTTTTACATGTAGGAATAAACAGGTAAGCTAGACGTGTATATGTTTATGTACATGAGTTACCACTAAATGGCTAAACGCAGTGGAGATCTATGTATGGCTCAATGTAACTACACACACAGAGGCATTGAGCATTCCTTGAGATGCCTTGTGGTTTCCCACTTGGCTTCCAGCTGCTACTCCAGAAAGGCATGAGTTCCATAGATATCCCCTGTCATATTTCTTAACTCTATGGATATGTCAAACACCCTGAAGGGTCTAAAATTACACTAGACATCTACGTTCAGGCTCTAGCTATCTATGTTTACGATGAGACAAATTTGTCCTGAGTTGCATTGCCTGGGCTGACTACAGGCTCAATTCAGTTGCTTCAATTTAGGCTTCTGCTGCTATATCTGATGTCATATGACATTTCTCAGATATTCTCAACAAGCTGGAAGTATGTCACAGCATAACAGATGTTTATAGCAGACCTGTGATTTATAGCAGAAATTTAGATATTTAGCTTAAAAGTAGACACTTATGTAGAGACATCTAAATATAAGTCTTAATCTTGAACTCTGTTATTCCCATAGACTATTTAATCACTCCTAATAGGAACTACTCTCTCTTCAGTGAAACACAAGTTCAGATCTTGACATTACAGACAGAGACATCAATATCAGGCTTTATTTTCCTATATGTCAACTAAGCAATTGATTATAGGAATATTTTCTAAACAGTTGTCAGCTACTTCGGGTTTTCTGCTTGGTCAACTGAGAAATAAACCCCAGAAATAAAAATCTTGTAGATGTTTTCAGATAACTGAGCTCTTAAATCTGGATTTGGTGTCACTGGAATGTTTTATGTATACTGCATACATCCTGTAGACAAAAATCAAATATTTAATTTTGGTTGAGATGAAAATTTAAATGTTACTTCAGCAAGTTGTCAACACATTGATTGTATTTTCAAGGCTACTAACATTTGGGATGAACACAGATTTTTTTTTAGATATGTATTATACATTTAATGAATCACTAAATACATCTAATAAGTACAATTAAACCTAGAATCAGGATGCCTAAATTCATAGCTGTCAATGCAATTATGTTAAACACCAAACTTCTTCAGTTTAAAAAATGGTTTTTTCTTCTGTGCTTCTGATTTTCAGTGTAAATTACTTCATTTTCTGCAGCCACTTACATCACAATATTAATTCATCCTGAGTGTTATAAATAGTGTAAAACACAGGGAAATTATAATAAATGTTAAATTATTGTTTAGTTTAACAGTAGAATAAATATCCTTCAATGTCTCACTATGGATAATAGCTAATGAGATTTTTATCATATGCTGCAACTTAATTGCATAAAGTTGTTCTCTTTGAAAGCTCACTATCTAATGCATTTACATGGGGAAAAAAAAAGAGATTATATGTTTAAACAACCTGAAAGTTATCTGTAAAAGTTATAATCATGATTTAAAAAAAAAAAAACCACAAAAAAAAATAGCAACCCAGACAAACTAATATTTTACCGTATTTTCTGTAGAAATCACTGTTTTAATTTAAAGGTGTCTTACCCATTCAAGTGTGGTGATATTCTGAGTACAGAACAGTATTACAAGCCACAAGGTCTGGTGAAGTGCACAACCTTGGTTTGAATTCAAATGGCTGTTACCAAGTTCATGTAAGAAATTTAACATTATTGCCATTAACGTAATTCAGTTCACTTGCTCGAGTCCCAATTCTGCCCTCACATGTACAAGGTACATTTAAAGATCATGAGAGTTAATATTTCACTATTCATATGATAATAGTGGATAATTAAAAAAAAAGGTGAAAATATAAAAGACGGGTGCTAGGATGTCTTCAGCTGTCTTCAGCTAATCTTAAACAGTAATCTCCTCACACTGTGTATACTGAAACAATGTCAAGCACCACATGCTGATGTATGCGAAAAAATCCTGGACTATATTTTCTTTTCAAGGAGAAACACTCCAGTAATCTCTCTGAAGTTATCGGCAGTATTAGCAGCCTATTTCTGATTAACTGTATTCATTTGTACAAAGGTAGCAAGTGTTCCACATTCTGTATTAATAGTTCAAAAGTGTCTAAGAAAATAAGAAGCTTTCCTCTCAATTCTAAATTGGTAATGAAAAATTTATGCTCCAGAACATTTTCCTGTAAGGAAGGATAGAAGAAAAAATGGATGTTGTCTCAGCTCCTTAAAAGTACCTTAAGCAGCAGAACCTCAGAAAAATCTTGAAAAACAGCTTGTCTGTACCCCTTCATTCTTGCAATGGCCTTCTCTTCCTCTGTACTTCTTGCAGAGGCCCTGGTGTATGATCTAGTTGGGAAGAGGGAGGGACATAGCTAGTATCACACAGAGCAAAGATTAAAAACTCCCTCAGTAACAGGCTCAGCCTTAGAAATCTGAGAAAATTCCTCATTTATCAGTTTTCTGTGCCTCTGTTTCCCTGTTTATACTGAGCTGTGCTTTGGTGCATGACAACCGTATAAAGATGGTTCTTGAAATACAATCAGGAAGGAGAAAAAGACAATGTGATTATTATGATCGTAGTGATGAAGACTTCCTGAGACAATATTCTTGTATCTCTTTTGTAAGGAATAAAAATAGAACAAAGACATGTTCCATACATGGAAATAAAAGTACTGTTGGATGAAATCAGAGCAGAACCCATGATAGTTTAGTGAAAAATAATTGGAAACAAAATAGTATGTTTGGATAACACTACCCAGCTCTATATTACAGAATCCAAAATTGAAATTTGAGTTAGAAGATTATATATCTACCCACACTGCAGATTGCTATGTCCAGCTAGACTTGCTGAATCATCATATCCCCTTGATTATTAAGACAGCTTAATTTGTCTAAAAATTAGATATTTAAGTCTTAGCTGAATAAATTTAGTAAGATAACCCCATCATTTTTGGTAAAATCAAAAAGCAAAGCCAAGTATTTGACAATTACATATGGCAGCCAAAATAAATTACCTTCCATCTTTGAACAGTCTTGAGGACCATTCTTACTCTGTTTAAGAGTAAATCACGACTTATCCAGGGTTTACTTTCTTATATGTTGGATTTTAAGCTGCACAATTAGCTAGAAACAAATATGCATTCTTATTTTTCCATTAAGGGGTAATCAAAACTATGTCTCCCACATTACAATTCTATGCTGCAAACCAGGATGAACTGTCAAAATTCAAACCATAACACAGACAAAAGGTGGTGGGATGAATGGCTAAGCCAATAGATCTTCAGTTGAGGATGAAAATGAGCTACACACAGTAATAAACATAGTACCTGGCTCAAGGCAATATTTGATAGCAGTACAGGTTGGGTGGTGAATGGATTAAAAGCAGCCCTGCAGAGAAGGTCTTAAGGATACTGGTAGATGAAAAATTGGGTATGAGCTGGTAATGTGTGCTCACAGCCCAGAAAGCCATCCGTACCCTTGGCTGCATCTAAAGAAGCATGGCCAGCATGTCAAGGGAGGTGATCCTCCCTCTCTGCTCTGCTCTGGTGAAACCCCACCTGGAGTACTGCATCCAGCTCTGGAGCCTTCAGCACAAGAAAGACATGGACCTGTTGGAGACCGTCCAGAGGAGGGCCACAGAAAGGATCAGAGGGATGGAACACCTCTCCCATGAAGAAAAGCTGAGTGAGTTGGGGTTGTTCAACCAGGAGAACAGAAGGCTTCAGGGAGACCTTATTGCGGTCTTTCAGTATTTAAGGGGCCTTATGAGAAAGATGGAGTGAGACTTTTTAGCAGGGCTTGTTGTGACAGGACAAGGGGTAACAGTTTTAAACTGAAAGTGGGTAGACATAGTTTAGATATAAGAAAAAAATAATAAATGATGTGGTTGTTGAGGCTCTGGAACAGGTTGCCCAGAGCAGCTGTGGATCAGTGGAGGTATTCAAGGCCAGCTTAGATGGGACTTGTAGCAACCTTATCAAGTGCAGTATGTCCCTGCCCAAGGCAGGGGGTTGGAACTAGATGACCTTTAAAGGTCCCTTCCAACCCAAACCATTCTATGATTTTACATGGTCATGACCTAGGTATTTCAAAGGTGTCGTGTGTGTGTGTCAGTTGCTGAAGTGAGCAGTTCCAGTGATGGTACAGTCCAGAGCTGAGAACTCTAGCATGGTGTACAGGGGAGTTTCCTGAACTGAGGGAACCTCAGGGGGAGCAGAGAGAGCTGCCAGGAGCATGCAGCTAGCACCACAGCAGCTAATGAGACCTACACGTGACCAGGAGCAATAGCAGCCAAGCCCCACCACCTCAATAAAAGAAACACCTGGGGAGCACTAATGACCAGGAGCACCATGAACAGGGTGGGCAAACAGGACGTGGTGTGTCAGCAAGGGCATGGAAAGGCAGTTTGTGCAGCAGTTTGCACGGAAGGGCATGAAGGAAGGGCACCGAAACTCAGCTGGCTCAACCAGAGAGCAATGGTATCAACCCAGTAGAAAGCTCTGTAAACTCTGCACCTGCCACATCTGATGCAGCTTCCCAGACAGAGCTCCGATGGGAACATGCTGCCCCCCAGGTGTCAGGCTGCAGGGTCTTATGCCAGTATTGGACAGCAGAAGTGAGCACACCTGTGGGAGGTGTGCCCAGTTAGAGGAACTCTCTGCTTCGTGACGGAGGTCTGGGAGGAGGTGAGTACGTTGAGAAGTATCAGGGAAAGCGAGAGACAGACTATGAGAATTGAGGAGCATCAGGGAGTGTGAGAGGGAGATAGATTGGTGGAGCCACACCCTGTCGTCCCTGAGGCAGAGGCAGCCAGTGGAGTCTCCACAAGCAGCAGAGGATGTCCTGCCCTCTTGCTGCCAGGCAGAAGGAGAGGATCTAAGAGATGAGGGAGAATGAAAACAAGTCCCTGCTCGGGACGGCAGACAAATACCCCCCCAGTCTCCCTCACTGTCCCAGCTGCCCTTACACAACAGGTATGGGGCTCTGGAACTTGAGGGGCAGGAACATGAGGACCCTGATGGAAGTCCATCCAAGGGGTTGCCTAGGGTGAGTCAGCCAGCCCCACGCATCAAGATGTCCTCTGTTAAGAAAAAAAGGACAATAATTGTCATAGGTGACTCCCTTCTGAGGGGTACAGAGGACCCAATATACTGACTGGACCCAACCCACAGGGAAGTCTGCTGCCTCCCTGAGGCCAGGGTGAGAGATGTCACCAGGAAACTCCCTGGTCTGGTTCATCCCACTGATTACTACCCACTGTTGGTCCTACAGGTTGGCAATGATGAGGTTGCACTCAGAAGGCCAAAGGTAATTAAAAGGGACTTCAGAGCGCTGGGGCGACTGATCGATGGAGTGGGAGCACAGGTAGTGTTTTCATCAATCCCTTCAGTGGCAGGGAAGAATGCTGAAAGGAACAGGAAAGCACACCTGATCAACACGTGGCTCAGGGACTGGTGCCATCAGCAGAATTTTGGGGTTTTTGACCATGGGACGGTTTACATGGCACCGGGCCTGCTGGCAGCAGATGAGGTGCAACTGTATCTGAGGGGCAAAAGGATTCTAGTGTACAAGTTGGCAGGCCTCATCAAGAGGGCTTTAAACTAGATTTGGAGGGGGGAGGGGATAAAGCCAGGCTCACTAGAGATGAGCCTAGGGGTGGCATGCTGGAGTTGGGGGTGACATTGATAGCCCAGCTCAAGTACCTCTCTACCAATGCACGCAGCATGGGCACCAAACAGGAGGAGCTGGAAGCCATTGTGCAGTGGGACAGCTATGACTTAATTGCCATCACAGAAACATGGTGGGATGCTTCTCATGACTGGAGTGCTGCAATGGATGGCTATAAGCTCTTCCGGAGGGGTAGGCCG
>NW_010512387.1:6970-7365 GCF_000687285.1 Phaethon lepturus
GAGCGATCATGACATGACAGAATTCTCAATTCTTGGTGAAGTAAGGAGGCGGGTCAGCAAAACCACTACCATGGATTTCCAGAGGGCAGACTTTGGCCTGTTCAGGTCACTGGCTGAGAGAGTCCCTTGGGAGACAGTCCTGAAGGGCAAAGGGGTCCAGGAAGGTTGGATATTCTTTAAGAATGAAATCTTAAAGGCACAGGAACAGATGGTCCCCATGTGCCATAAGAAGAGCTGGAGGGGAAGGAGACTGGCCTGGTTGAACAGAAAGCTTTTGCTGTGACCCAGGGAAAAGAAGAGAGTTTATCACATTTAGAAGAAGGCGCAGGCAACTCAGTAAGAGTACAGGGATCTCGTAGGTCATGCAGAGACAACATTAGAAAGGCAAAAGCCCA
>NW_010512388.1:0-42419 GCF_000687285.1 Phaethon lepturus
CGTGGCCTGAATGAAGTCACGCCACCACTGAATGCTACCGTGCCTGACATGCTGGAACTTCAATATGAACTGGAGTCAAAGGCAGCCAAGTGGTATGCCACCATTGATATTGCTAATGCATTTTTCTCAATCCCTTTGGTGGCAGAGTGCAGGCCACAGTTTGCTTTCACTTGGAGGGGTGTCCAATACACCTGGAATCAACTGCCCCAGGGGTGGAAACACAGCCCTACCATTTGCCATGGTTGCTGGCTGAGGCTAAACCACGACACTCGCATTCATTATTTTTTAAGTTTTATTTCAGGAATAACTTTCATAAGGAGAAATGAGACTGAGTTTCCTCTTGAAGGTGGATAACAGTTAAAAATCAATACAAACAGTCAGGAAACAAGAAAACCTCCATTATTAAGTAGAATTTGACTGCAGTAAAGCTTAGATTTTAACTTCAAACATGTTTAGAAGGTTCTTCAATTTTGTTCACACATGTTATAAGCTATATTTTAATATTGTCAGAACATAGGATTAAAGAGATATTAATTAACCAGGCTTCATGTAAATTTTTCACTCGGAGCATCAGTCCTTAAAAACATTCTTGCAAACACGTTGAAAAGAAGTTTACATGCTGAATTGCATTGCATCAGCCTGGCTTTCAGATCTGTTGTCTAGTGAATGGTGTCAAATGGAGTGCAAGTATAAATGTTATTTTCAGAAATTACATTGGTCTTTATTCACAGCTAAACTCCGCAAGATTTTATTTACAAAATATAGCTGTATTTCTTAAGTACTTTATTTGGTGTACCAAAACACCACCTAGTTTGTCCCCTCTTACATTGTTTCTCCCAGAACTACAAATAAGATTGGATTCAGAAAAAAATCATATACAGGAAGTGTTATCTGATAAATGCATATTAATTCAAACAAATAACAGATGTTTTACTTCCCTCTGCTTACTGAGCAATTTGAGCAATCAACCTTTGTTCCATGGAAATTACATGAGTTGGAATTAAAGTTCAATCTATATTGCAGCTAAATTCTACCTTTAATAAAAGGCTGATCCCAAGAACTGCAGGGAAAAAAACCACCACCACTCCCCCCAAAAAAACAACAAAAAATGAGAAAACAAACCCAAACAAACAACAAAATCTTTGGTACATACAACTCAGATTTAATGTATTATTTTCCCTAGGAAATCACATACTCCAGTAGTTTTAATATCTTGGCAAACGTTCGTTTATTATGATCACTGCAAATTGCACTGCTAGAAATCAGTACAAAGCCGATTTAATCATTTAATATTCAATTCATTCTCACTCACTTCTTGCTATGTCCAATCTTCATACATTTCGCATAATTAAGTATTTGCAGTAGTAAGTTTGCATTTTCAAGATTTTGAGTTAAATACAAGTCTAACCGAGACAGATAATGCATAGTTTGGATTAATGTTATTTTTAACCTGTCAGATAATATTATTTTAACCAACAAATTAAATAGAACTGTATACACTAGTACACATATAAAATAAGCCAGCACATAAAAAAATGGACATAATATGCTTAGCATATGATATTTCTGATTTCTTTATTGTACCTCTGTGGATACACTTTCAGGACATGTCTTATTCCTTTTACATTCTTGTAATAAGACCTCATATTTATCCCATGCTTTGAGTGGGTTCCTGGTTACTAAATTCTGCCTCCACCGGGATTTCATTTATCCTCAAACTTCATTGAGATTGGACATACATGCTTCTTCATACAAATGCTTATGGACTGTGATCAGAAATCCTACTTAATGACAAAGTAACATTTATTTTGAAGCTAGAGAAACATAATTTACTGTGATTTTAAAATAAAGGTAGCTGTCTGTCTTCCTTGAAATCTCCTTATCCTGTCATGGTAAATTAAGCTAACTTGTGTTCCCTAATGATCGTCTTTGCTAACACCTTGTCCTTAAAAAAGCCCTGTGTTAAGTCTACTACCCCTGTCTTTTCTCAATCTTTCAGACCAAGGTCAGCCCCAGATGCTCATCAGTAAACGTAACTATAGCTCTCAGAACAAGTAGCATTTCTCTTTAGTTAACTCTCTAGTTAACTTCTGTTGAAGAGTTTCTGTGACATTTTTTAACTACCTGCATCCTGCTTCAAAATGTCAGGTTCTACAAATATTTTCATAACAAAGATATCCTACCTCCCCAACTAAACACATGGTTTAACAAATTATTTTTGGTATTTCCAAGTTTATCAATACCTAGTGATCTGTACACCTATCTGACTCTATGCAGGACTAGATAAAAGTATCCATGTTTAGTCTAAATATGTTTCAGCAATACAGTACCAGTAATACAGCGGCCCACCTGGATTTATTTACTTCAACTGGCAACCAAAAGAGCCCAAACATAAGGCTGTGCTGATGCAGCTATAGAGCTGCCAGTTGGCTCACTGAAACATAATTCAGTGAGTTCTACTCATTACTGCACTTTATGGTATAGACACATCTGAGATGTATGAGTATCTTATGAGAGGCAAAGTGTCTACACATCAACTATGGGCATATAAAGTGCACTTCTCAAAAATAGTAAGTCCCTACGAAGGGATTCTATGTTCCAAAGTAAAAAAAAAAATTAATATTCTCTAGTCACTGCCACAGACCTCACTGCTCAGAGGCTGCTTCTACACACAAAACCAAGATAAAAGATTGACACCGCTATAATTTTGTCCTGAAAATAACTGTCATACCAAACCCACCACCCCAAAACAAACCAACCCCCAAGCAGAAGAACAGTGAAAGTTTAGATTTTTTTGAGGGTGAAACTTGTTTACGCTTTCTGTAATATCAGGATTACTTGGGAATTTTCTACAAAGTTGAAATGTTCTATAGAGAATATTGATTTTTCTAACAAGAAAAAAGCCCAAAAGAAAATATTAAAAAAAAAACAAAAAACAAAAAACAAACAAACCAAAATACTTCAGTTTACTGAACTAATTTTAGGATATTAATTTTGATGTAATTCAAAATTAATCCATTCCCACTCTTCCAAATAATAAGGCGTTTCAGCAGAATAACATAATCATTTTGCATCCATAGATAAAAAAGGACTACTAAATACCGAAAGCACAATTTCCATGCTCCTTCTTAGAGAAATATTAGTATTGCTAGGCTTTCAGACACCTGACCCATAGATGCAGTTAATTCTCAACAAGGACAGAGTTTCCAAAGTTATTTAAGCTTTCATTTTAATTCATTTTAATTTAATTTAAACTTGACAACCAGACAACACTGAATCACAACAAACATTCATTTACAGCAAACCGTCACAAAAGTTGTCTAATACCTACGGACACTGAGAACCTGAGTTCATCAGTAGAAGCAGTAGGATACTAGACTGTAAAAGTTTTTTTAAACACACAGGTTTCTGAAAACATACAAGTGAATCTGTATTTTCTGACTACGTTCTATCAGAAAATGTCCAGTCATTTGAACATTAAATTTCAAATATAAATCAATGTATTGATTTTATTCTACTAAGACAGTAAGGTAAGAAATTGTTCTCAATGAACTCTGCACACTGAACTCCAAATAACCTTGACAGCCTGTATTGTACATTTCTGGTAAAAACTGTAAAATTATTAGAACAGTTATGCAAAACACCAAATGTTGATGGCTGGGAAAAGCAACAGATACAGATGTAATGCAGATTGGGCCACAGTAAATTACCTTATTCTGCCATTATCCTTTAAGTTCTCAAGTGCCTAATGGCCAAGCTAGAATTTATTTATTTGAATGTTTAATATGAAGCTATATTAAATAGAGAGTATCAAATTTATGCCTCATTTCTATCATCCATACAGAGAAAAATAATGGGCGAGTTAAATGTCCCTATTCACAACAGTGCTAAGGATTTTCCCCTGAGTATTTTCTAGCTCTAAAAAAATAATTATTTATTGCATTTGACATCAAAGTTCATCCTTACAGGTAACAAAGGCTGTATTCCTTGAGCTGATAATTGTGAAGTGTTTGACATCAGTTTTAATGTCTTATGATTCTGAACAGAACTTGACGTTATTTCTTGGTCTAGCCACATAACTATGCTCAGCTGAGAAATTCAGAGTTTTGTTGACATGTATTTTCTGGTTCTATACCAAAAATAGAATATCTAATTATTTTTTTAATTTTAAATAAAATATAAAACCATATATGCTCTGGATAGAATAAAAAGCTAAACATAAAATATTAAATCAGTTGAATAAACCATGATGCAGTTAGAAGAATATGGGATTAAGCATTTCCATTACCTATTGGGAGAACAATTTTATTTTTATAATGTTAACTACAATACCAAATAAAAGCATGAAAAAGCTTTCAAGCAAGATGGACTTTTCAATAGCTCAGCTGAGAACAGTTTCCTCCTCAGCTTTTCAGGATTTTTTTTTCTTACCTTTGGACCCTGGGGTGAAGGATAGAACCCCTTTTTCAGAAACCTCTTTCCTATAAAGTGAAAATATTCTGGTCATTATAGAACTTAACGAGTCTGGAAAATTCTTTTGGTCAAGGTTTTTTGAGAGGGTTTTTTTGGGCAGTGGGGGATGTCTTGGGGTGCGGCAAGAGTTTGAGTAGTAAAACTAAAGTCAAGTCCTTCTCTTATGTGAGTGACTTAAGCAAGACATAATACAGAAGTAATTCTGGTTAGATTAATTGAATTGCTTATGCAAAAATGAATGCGTTTAACAAAAGAAAAGTTTTAAAAGATGCCCAGAATAAACTACACCTCAAGTTTCCTCAGCTAGGATGTGAGACAGGAACAAACCCAACCTTCCAGCCAGAAACAGGAAAAGCACAGTCTCAGAAGTAAAAGTGACATCTAAGAACAGAATGCACTGATACATTCCATCTCCCTCCTTGCAGGCTGCTATTAAAGTGGATATTCTCTCCTAACACTGAGAGAAACTCCCTAACAACATCATTAACCCTAACCTAACCTCATGAAAAGCTATGTTTTCATGAGTCAGCAGCTTTGATAAGTAACTACATCATTAGAATAAATATTTACCAGCTCCAGCTGCAGTTAATCCATGGCAGCTGCAGTTAACCCATGTAGTCAATCCATGACAGGTTAGCTTCAGTTTTATTCGTGACTGAAGTCCTGCTTTGAGATCCCCCTGGAAGAAATGTCAGGGTAGATTGACTCCATTTGCCTATGCAGTGTAATTTCAAAGACTTCCCTTGAGAAATAAGTCTGATACAACTTTTGCAAGTGGATCCTTTCCAGAAAATGAAGATGGTATCCCTGGTATTCCCTGGTTTTGTTTGATTAGTTTTACCACATGGAAGGTTTAATATCTCTTTCTTCTAGAGGCTTAAGGACTGTAAACTGCAGGCTTGCTAATGTTATCATGTGTGTTGCTTTGAAAATGTTAATGTTGAAAAAGAGTAACTACTCTTATAAGTATCTGCATTTCATATAACACTGGAGGATATTAATTATCTGGGTGATTGAGACACACCTTCAAAATTTTATGCAAAGGGATGATACTCTGTGTGCACAACATATAGGACACTAATGTTGTTAATAACATGATAGGAATGAGATTTAGATGAAATGTATCAGACGCCTTCATTTTCTAATAATAGCTTTCATGTAAATTTTCTGAAAGAAGACCCTTCTGTGTAACTATCTGTCTAGACTCTTTCCTGTTTTACGAAAATTTATGACAAGTGTCCCCTGGGTAAGTACATATTTTTCTCTCTAGATTGACGATTCTGAGCTCATTCATCCATCTCTGTAGTATATTATCTGAAGTGCACAGCTACCACAAGACTTGATGATGTTTTCTTCCTCATTGCAGCTGCACTAGTAATAATACTACTGTATTATAAGGAACTGTCATCATTCCGTTTAAAAAAAAGGAAGGAATCAAATTAACAAAGGTGGGAATTTATCTGGCAAGTAAACTTCCAGCAAAGTTGTAGTACTCTCTCCTTTCTTTGTATATGTTTCACCTAAATCCCAATTTTTGTTCCTTGTTACCTTACTTTGGTTAGTTTGTATCTGCAATTTTTATCAAAGAGTTAAATAAAAATATGTGTATGATAGAAGCCCTGCAGACTATTAATTAAAATTATTAATTTTCCATGATATGGTAATACAGGCAATCAGCATAAAATATGCTGTATAGATTGTGAAGACTTGTATGCAGAGTAACCTCTTCCTAGAGATGATTTTAGGTAAATTTGATATATAGTAGGTCCAAGGCATGCCACCACAATGACAGTAAGGAAAAAGTCTAGGCATTTTGGTGGGATAGTTTCTGTATATTGCAAACTGTCTTATAGTATATAATCAAAGTTCATTCTAGAGGTAGTTAGACTTTAAATGGAAACTAGCTTTTCAACTGCTTTTGGGAATAGCTTTTTACTCTCAGTGTTTGAGGATTCTTCTTGTACTGCATCTCCACAATAGTGCGTGTATTCTTCTTTTAAAAATAATACAAATATTTATACGTATATAACTACTAAATGTCTCACCAAAGATAGTATCATCTATATTTGGTGTCTTGTCTAGGCTACATGTATGCAAACAGTAATTGAAAAACACTATTTGTTCTACAAAATCAAGTCATTAAATGTGTTCCTTTCCTTCTAGCGTGAGGGAATTCCACACTTCCATGGAAACTGCTACATTCATTTTAATATCCAGTATCCATGTAAGAGTGAAAAAGATCTGGGAGAGTGCCCGGTGTAGATTCAAGGTCACACTCTCTCAATAATGAATCTAAAGGTGAGGTAAAGTGTTCTTCATTTCTTACCAGAATCTAATTCCTATGAATTATGGCTATGATCAGGCTCTCTTTATTTGAGTATTGACCTGCAATGGGTAATTATGGGTGATGTATCTGTTACTCATTCAAAAGAGATGTGCTATCTGGGTAACTCAGAACATGTTGTTTCCATTCTTAGTGAATTACAAAAGATGTTCAATAATGGTCAAAAACAAAAATTGATTTTTTTTGAACTGCAAACCAACAATTCTATTGGAAGTTGTTGGTTATGCTGACTCATTTAATCCAAGGAAGGAAGGGAAAAGGACTGGAACTAATTTGGGGCATTTCTATTTCTCTCTGCAAATTCCTGAAACTGTAATGGAATTATTAAGTAATAAAAGGTAACAAAGTCTTCCAAGAAGCTGAGTGGGATGTGTGTGATTACCAGGTCCCCTTTTCAGGTGGAAGAGATAATCGATTGCTAAAACCAAGAGGTCCAATTCAAAATACCCCAAACCTGAATAACAAATCTCCAAAATATTGCAGAGATGCTCTGAGAGATCCTATCAAATATGGCAATAACATAGTTTTAATTGAAAATAAGTCATTTAGTGTCACAGAAAATACTCTAGAATGCCTGTAAAATTCATACTGCATCACTAGTACTGTAACTGTAATGGTTCTTTGTAAAGGTCCAGCAAGAATCTATGATTCATATATGAGGTCAAAACTGAAATACGCATTTTCTTGAAGGACTTGGAACATTCAGGTTTTGCACTGATGTGATTTTTACTATCCATTCATTATTATAGAAATTGTAAAAGGGAATAAAAGACCTGAGCAAAAATATAGCATAGGAAACTCAACATAGCTGTTACAGGATGCCATTAGAAATTTAAATCATGTTATTCATCATTTTAATGGAAACCAGTAATAAGTACAGTGAGAGACTACAAACAGCAAAAATACACGGATCCATAGGAATAATATTCAAATGTTTGTTTTCAAATGTTAGTATTTCATTAACGGCAAACAAGTTTCATTGAACCATACAGTAACTAGTATTAAAATGTTGCCTGAATAGAAGGAATAATTTATGTTATAGGAGTTTGCTTACAAACATGTCTTTAGTTCTCTACATTCTACAGATTAGGATAATTAAAATTTAGAGGCAGTGTGGATAGGTTTAACCTGCTATCACAGCAAAGCAAATATTCATTTCAATCAGTTGCTGCAGTGCAATAAGAGCAAATCATGGACTACGTGTGTCAGGTTCCACTTTTTCCTAAACCTTATATATTTATTTTTACACATAGTCTAAGTCTAAATGAGGAATGCATTGACCAACCCAATCTGTGAATTTCAAGTTAGTCTTGTACACTGCTGATATAAAGCAACATATTTGGAAATGAAGGTGGTGAAACACTGGCACGGGTTGCCCAGAGAGGTGGTATACTCCCCATCCCTGGAAACATTCAAGGTCAGGTGGGATGGGGCTCTGAGCAACCTGATCTAGTTGAAGATGTCCCTGCTCATTGCAGGGGGGTTGGACTAGATGGCCTTTAAAGGTCCATTCTAACCCAAACTCCTCTATGATTCCATGATTCTATGATATAAGAAACAACTAGCTGAAACTAAGTCAGAGTGGCAGACTTCTTTGTATCTGTTGTCAAGTTTTAATAGAATTTTTAATGTAGTTTTTGCATTCAATACCCTCTTGGTGAATTGGCTTACAAAGTTCTATTCATATTTTTCATTGCAAGTCTTATTACAATGGCAGGTAACACCACACAGTGTGTGCCTTCTGCAAAACCCAGGCACTCCATAATACTATATTCTTGTGCTGTGGTTTACTGTTTATATAAAACCAACTGTCAACAATATTCATTGTTATTATTTATGTGCTATCTTCTTTGTGTTTTATTCAGGGAGATTTTTGGTGATATATTTTAAAAGCTCTCTGCAAAATATATGTTGAAAGTTTTGCACTATGTTATTAACCTAAGAAATTTCTAAAACTGTTGCTTGGGTTTTTTATGAATTGCAGGTAATGACGTAGTGTCTTGGATATCCAGTAGCAGTTAATGTTAATGCACTGGAAAAAATGTATTGTTAAAATAATCATATAAAAGGAAAACTCAACATTTAATACCTTAGGCAAATCTCAGTTGAAGCTGTAGAAAGCTAGACAACTTTAATATAGGCAAAATTTGACGAATTAGGCAAAAAAAATGACTAAATGTCCAAATAACCTGAACATTGAAAACGTGATGTTTAGGATCCTAGTGTTGTCTCCTCATAGGATCTAAACCAGTAATTCATTTTTTACTTACGGGATCATCAGTCAGTTCCATGAAGTGCAGTTTGGAGCAGTTCACAAATTCCTGGGGGATTTTCAAAGACCTTTTGCATTGCACGTGATGACGGCCATATATCTAGTTCAAGAAATTGAATCAATCCATCACAATATCTAGAATGGCAGTATGTTAAATATCGTACATTAATCTCATACCCTGAAAAAATCATCTTTTTTCTGATATTCCCATTTTCTGTGATGTTAAACAAATGTTTGCACTGTCTGGGTAGCGTCAAGACAGTATTTGTGAACTACAAAAATATAAACTAACATGTATGTATATATACCCATTAAAAAATCTTTCTAATCATAATATTAGTTCATTCATATTATATCTCATTTTTCTGCTTACTCACACCCTCAGTTTTCTCGTACCAGGAGCTATGAAGCAATGCTTTTCTTCTTATATTTACATTAATACTTTCAATAATATTGAATCCCATCATGATTTGAGCTCATGGATTTTACTAGCAAAAACATAGCTTGGTGGCAGAATTTTCTATTTGTTCTTGATTGCAAGCTTTATGGTTCTGAGCGAGTTTGCAAGCTTAGGGAAGCCAATTACACAGCTTTTCCTGACAACGTTTGAAGTATTGTGAAACGCTCTTTGTGAGAGTAGTTATAAGAAATTTACAGAAGTTTTCTGGGTATCATGTATAATTTATGGGGCCACATTTTCCCAAGCGAAGGCAAGGCAGCAAAAACAATCACAAAATTTAGAATATTAAATAGCAGTTCCTTGGAATTGTCATTGTGAACAGGTTAGCATTTCTTGTGATTCTGAGCTGATTGAGATAAATAAGGTCATAGAGGACTTGATAAAGAGATAATAGCTTTAAATAAATAATTAAATTTCTATTTCACAGGAATGGGATGACTGTGTCAACAAGATGATTTATCTTCTGAACTCCTGTTAACGTTAAATATTTCAAAATCTGTGATTTAATAGATGATATTTGGAAGACATTGATTGTACTGTAACCATTAGAAATGATCTTCCTCGTGGAAACCTAATTTATGACAGCGAAGCAAGGGTCTTGCCTCTGTATACTGTATGTAAAAAAACCAGAGAAGATAACTGAAATTTAAAATTAGTTAAGATGGATAATAAATTACATTTTAATGCACTCATGAACACTTCTGTAGCACAAATGACAGTGCAAAAAACCCAGCGTGAACAACGTAAAGTCTCTTCTGGAAAACATTTCATGATCCTGCTTACAAAGCCTGAACCGGTAACATTCTGTGTCCTGAAAGAATGACAATATTTTGTGACCAATGGAAATTGGGGCGTCTGTGAGTATTTTTCTTGCTTATGAGCTCTAATCCCACTGAATACTACAATTCTGCCAAGGATCTGACTACAGATAGGAAACACTATATGCTGCAGGTATTTGGAACTATGCATGGACTAGCCAAATTTAGTTGCTGACTGCCTCTCTAAATGCTTCCAAAGCAGAATTCCTGAAGACCAGATTTAGCTTTTCACTTGCTTTTACTCAGCACTGATTTTCAGAAAAACTATAGAAAGCAAATAATCTCTGATACTTCTAGTTTTCCTCAAATTTCCTTGAAATTGGCAAGTGGCTTAAAGGTGTACGCTCAGACAACTCATGGTCACAAAAGATCTTTTTCCATTGAATGGCTGGAGGAGGAAGAAAAAAAACCCACAAACATAAGCTAAATCATATTAAATATATCTTTTTTTAATCTAAAATTTTCCTATAGCAAAAAGTTAATGTAAATATCAAAGATCTGATGGCAGACAGTAAAGATATATTCTGAAATATTCTTTAACCAAAAAAAGACATATACAAGTCTAGGTAAATTTTCTTTTAAAGTAGATATCCTAGGACATGCTTTAATTGAGAAAAAATGCAAATTTCATGTCACATCTAAAGTTAGGGCATAGAATTCATTACATTTTTACCTTAATAAATGCTTTTATTTGAATAAAAGATCAGCCTCAATAGTTCATAGTGAAGTTATATACCATTATCATTTGCATTCTCATGGTATTTTGAAGATCTTGAAATAGATTAGAAGGTCAGTGTGGGAAAGCCTAGAAATCAAGCAGATGAGTAGGTTGGGCCAAGGACAAGAGATTGACAACATCAGCCTCAATAGTTCATAGTGAAGTTATTTGCTCCATTATCATTTGCATTCTCATGGTATTTTGAAGGTCTTGAAATAGATTAGAAGGTCAGTGTGGGAAAGCCTAGAAATCAAGCAGATGAGTAGGTTGGGCCAAGGACAAGAGATTGACAACACCGCAACAGAATAATATTAATCCCATGCGGTAAGCACACTGGCAGCATTTGACAATGATTGTCAAGAAACATAGGGATCAGAGGAAACACAGGTTAGAATATAAATGTTTAGTTTTGTAGAAAGATTGAAAAGGCAAGATTTAACTGACTTTGCAAAAAGTAGAATGAGGCTCTTCCAAAGCATAGGAATCTACATAAAAATGTTTCTCAAAAAAATGTTTCTTTGCTTCATCAGAGGCAATAACAAAAAGCAACACATGTAATTTGGAACACAGTTATGTTAAGTTATCCTTGTCTGATATCAGGGTTCCAGTACTAGATATGATAAAGATAGATTTTGTGGATGTAAAACAGTAATTAGCTTTTGAAATCAAGATACCTTTAAATTTTTACTGCAGAAGATGCTGGGTGATTTTCTTCTTAAATACAATTTTTATGTTCAAAGAACATTCAAGTCTTCTTCAACCATTCTCTACCTCATGTAGTCCTTAACAATATGAGTTATAAAGCAAGATTTACAATTACTGCTATTAAAATGATGTTATTTAGGAAAACATAATTATTTAACTTGTTTTTTGATTACTGGTTTGCCATCAAAATAATAGATTAAATCCTGCTGCTAGCCACATGCCTAAAGATCAGCTTCAGGAGAGTAAATGAGGACAGGATTTTCCCTTTTGATAATAAGGAATTGAAATGAGCAGCATCAGACTCTTAAGGTTTTTTGTTTTGATTGTGTGTGTTCCAACCACGTCTGTAAGTATTTCTTGCTGCAGAGATTTTTCCTTCCCCTTGGAAAGCACAATTTTTTTTTCATTTTTTTTGACATTCCATTAATTATATTTTGTGCTTCAAAAGTTGTATATTCTATATTAGTAAATAAACTCCCAGGAAATTAACAGGCTAAAAAAAAAAAGAAATTAAAAATTTGTATGATTTGAGAGTCATACAATACAATCAATTCATAAATAAAGTAGATTTTTCCTGCCTGAGGAAAAGAAAAAAACCAAGGAACTTATCTTTCATTTTCTCCTCCATACTCATCCAAATGGCAAGAGGGGAAAAAAAAAAAAAAAGAGAGAGAGAAAGGTTAAGGAAAATTAAGGAAATGAGAAGTCAGATGTTTAAAATCATAAAATTCAGGTTTGAAAAGTTTGGACTACATATCGATCGCAGAGGTATAACAAATGAAGTGGGCTTTACTTGATTCATAATGAAAATATTTCAAAAATATGAAAAAAAATCCATTATCTGTGACAAACACTTGCTTACCTCAAGGTATGAACATATGCAGCAGATCCTCATAGAGAGGTCTGCTTAACGATGGAAACAATTTACATATAATATGGCTTTGACATTAGAGACCCATTTATTCTTGCACAGAGACAAAACTTTTATACAGCATTGAATATCAACATGTTGCGAACTGAGGTAAGAAAAGGTTTCAATCAAAAACAAACCAAGCACGATCTGGGCCATATTTTTTTCATTTCTGTCTTCTTTTTCTTCATAAGCTCTTATCGTATTTCTTCCCTTAGCACAAGGTTAAAAGCTATGATTTCAGTCTTTTTCAGCCAGTTTGCAGCCTCCCACATATACAATTTTCAAGCACCATTTCAGACCCTAATACTGCTAATTTAAGCCTACTTACAAGAAGCTTACTGTTTGTAGTTATCTTTGCAGTACCTTGTAGAAGTTGTTAATTCACTGTACTTAAAAAAAAAAAAAAAATTATAAGACTCTACTCAGGTTGTTTTCCAAAACAAAAAAACAAACAAACAAATGGATAGTTAGTGACTATTTAAGTCACAGCTGACCTGGGAAAGAATAGCTTTACAAGGACAATAATGACCACATTACTTTCAAACATGAAAATCAACTAACATGTAGAAGTTGTTAATTCACTGTACTTAAAAAAAAAAAAAAATTATAAGACTCTACCCAGGTTGTTTTCCAAAACAAACAAACAAACAAATGGATAGTTAGTGACTATTTAAGTCACAGCTGACCTGGGAAAGAATAGCTTTACAAGGACAATAATGACCACATTACTTTCCAACATGAAAATCAATTAACATGTCTCTGGATGTCTTGCACTATTCCTGTATGTTTAGCTATTTCAGTCTCTAAAGTCAGACCATAAAGGATTATCATCAGGAGATATCACAACTGAATACCAAGTTTCAGATCTTAAATAACTCAGACATTTAGCTTTATAACAAATGAAGCCAACAATGTCCCAGATACAGCTCACACCTTTGTAGTCCCCACACCTCCTGCTAGAGTTAATTAGGAACATTTGTTCACAGGTAATGATGGAAGACTGACAAATGTTAAGTGACAAGCACCTGGTACACGTTAAAAAAAAGTTATATGGCTGTTCATTAATCATAGCACATTTGTTCAGCTGGGGAAAGTACATTTTCTTTTTCAAAAGAAAAAGGTTTCAAAACTGAAAAATATACTGTCAAACCTACTAAATAAGATTCTTTCTACTATAGCAGAGATGTAATGAAGGTTACATCAGCACTACAGTTCTAAACTCTTCTTTCCAAGGGAGCTGTCATTCAGCAATGTAAAACAGAAGTCAAAGACGGGTTAAAGCATGTCATCCTACCTTTCAGTCCAGCAAGCACTTTTTACCCCAGGCTGTTATTTTTTTCAATGCTGTTCAGGTCTTTGAATTAAATTTCAAGTTCAGATCCTAAAAAAGTTAACAGTTTACATTTCTCATGTAGATTTGTATTTAACAATTTGGCTTTCCAAAATATTTTTCCTTTGAAAGTACTTATGGGAAACTCTCTTGCTACTCAAAAGAAATAAATACAGATATTAGCTAGTGAACTCTCTCTGGTTTTATTTCCTTTTATTTTAATTGTTTTTGGTAAGGAGGCAAATTTAGCATGACCAAGCTATCGATCATTTCTCCAGGCAGCAAATGTAATGTTCTAATGTCAACTCAATTATATGTATGCCTCATTAAAATGAGGATTAAATGGGGTATATGATAGTTCTCATTTCCACAAAATTCCCACTTGAATGTAGAATTTCCTGCTTATTTACAATCTACAGGCAAGAGAGCATGAGGAAATAAGAAACCAAGCTTATTGGTCATTCCCAGCTGGTCATCCCAAAGCTCATTATTGCCTCCCAAACCAGAAATAGTGTAAGGAACAGTTTTCTAGCTTACCCCTGTGATTATGGATATTTTCCTTAGTTTTCAATTCCAATTATTAAATAGTGAGAAGGTCTGCTTGCTCAGGTTCCTAATTTAGGAAGGCCACAAACAGAAGAAAGAAGAGGAGTGGTACAAATAAAGTTAGACTTCAGGCAAGTATTTACTGCTGATGGGGAAGGGATGGGGAAAGGAGGAAACCTATGATCAGACAGTCAATGTTTGAATCTAGGCATTCCCAGATTACTTGACAGTTTATGTGTTTCTAGCAATAGCTGCTGGGCTGTCCCATATCCCAGGTAGCACACTGTCCCTATCACACATATGTGGAGGGGAAATATTGTAGAGAACTTAGCGATTGCCTGGAGAATTAAATAGTGGTACATGTGCAATGCCCACCACATTGTTTGTCAGAGCAGAGGTAATATGAGCACACAGACATAGTCCAGAGCTACAAATGGGCAGAAAGGGGATCCAGCTGTGCAGGAGTATTAAGGAAATCATTAAATCTACTGCACATCCCCATAGCCCGAAGGCATGAGCTAGAACATGAGATTAATTTATGCTAATGTAGTTTTTTATAGTGTCTTCTTTCAGGCATTATAAACCAGGATGAACAGAACTGTAAGTAATATACTGTGATGAGGACCATGATGAATGAGAAAGATGATGACAACAAAGTAAAAAAAAATCCACAGGCAATATGTAACAAGTCAGGAGCTTCTTAGGCAATCATGAAATATTTTGCTTTTTTACAATAAAGGCTAACATATACAGGTGTGTTAAACACCAGTAATCTATCTGTACAAGTTTCTGCATTAAAATCACAAGGGTGGGTTATTTTCAAATGCCCCTTTCTATGTTAGTTAATTAAATATTTTAATAAAATCAAACCAAGTCAAGGAAAGAGACACCTTGTATTTTACAATACAATATTAGCAGTAGGACTTTGTTAAGTTGAAGGTCAACAGTGGATTTTTATGAATGGTACTGGTTCAGCTTTAATGAGAAAAATAACCTTTGAACTTCAAGTTTCCAGATGTTAGTATTTGCTGCATAATGGTCAAAACAGATCCGTAACTGTAACCCACACTGAGAGCTGGCTGGCCTCCATAATCAAGCATATCATAATATTTTTTAACTATATCATCATAGCTAGGGTGTGTCATATATATGGACAGATTTTTTCATAAATCTTTACAGCACAATAGTCGCCAAAGGAATCTATGAGAAATTAAATACGTTTTCTTGAGATAGTGTGTTTATTTTCCTTTACTTTGGCTAGTCTCCTGATAAAACAATTTGCCCTAAGAGAGTTAGGAAAAAAATCAGTAAACAAAGTAAAATATAGTGTTATATTGATTAATTCTAATGAATTTAAAGTACTTGTCTATCCCATGCTTCAGTGCCTCACATCAAAACTGCCCAAAATCCATTCTGTCCTCTCTCCCAGAACTTACAGAGAGTTCAGCGTTCCCTGAAAATTTGATCTCTGGAAAGCCTTTTGTAGTGGGAAGGAAGAGAATGTCAGAGTTCAGGCCTCTTCTCAGAGGAAGACACAGCAGCTACTGCATTTATAAAGAAACTTGCTTAGGTCATTCCTAGTGATCTCGGCTGCATATGTAGAAGTGTTTTTCTTACAAATATGTACCTAGTGTCCTTAAAGGTTAATCCATGATGGAATCACAAATAGGACAAAAATCACTATGACCAGAGCTCAGAAGATGTGGGGGTGAAACCAACCACCCATCTTACTGTAACTTGGAAAACATATGAAAACATATCTTTTTGTGGAGTCTCACAAAAACACAACCTACTTTAAACCATCGAAAGCATAGTACATCAGATTGCTTTATTATGTGACTGAGTCTCCAGTGCTCCATGCAATTCTACAGTGAGTAAAACGCAAGAATGGAGGGGAGCTGGAAGCCATGGTAGACATCTGGCAACCTAGATAGAGTTGTATAATTCCTTGTACACTTAACATCATTAATATACATCCCTTTCCATTAATTTCATTTATCGTTAATTTTTTAATAGTGTGTGGCAACCTGAAGGCAGGAATACTATTGTGACAGTCATTAAGCAAATACAGAAGAATATTTAATTACCTGTCTCCAAATTATTTATAACCTTATTGTAAGCTGAGGATAAAAGATAAATACAGATAAGGAGATGGGAGAGTACCTTTATGGATTCTGAACTTGTTGTCCTGCTAGGGATCTGAGTCACTCGAAAAGCAAAGTCAGGACACTAAGTTTGGAAAGCAAAATTCCAGCTCTTCAAGAAGTTAATCAATAGGACTCCCTTGGAAACTGCCCTCAGGGACAAGGAAGCAGAACAGAGCTGGCAGATTTTTAACAACACTTTCCACAGAGCGCAAGAGCTCTCAATGATCAGGTGTAAGAAATCAGGAAAGGAAGGCAAGTCACCAGCATGGCTGAATGGAGACCTGATGGGCAAACTAAAGGGCAAGAAGGAAATGCACAGGCGGTGGAAGCAGGGACAGGTGTCCTGGGAAGAGTACAGGGACACTGCCCGGTTGTGTAGGCATGGGGTCAGGAGGCCCAAGGCGTGGCTGCAGCTGAACTTGGCAAGGGATGCAAAGAATAGTAAGAAGGGCTTGTACAGGTATGTCAGCCAGAAAAAGGTCAAAGAATGCATGCTCCCCTGATGAGCAAGGCTGGTGAACTGGTAACAACAGACAAGGAGAAGGCTAAGGTACTCAGTGACTTCTTTGCCTCAGTCTTAACTGGCAGTCTCCCCACATCTCTCGAGTGGATGGACTGTGAAACATGGACTGGAGGAACAAGTCCTTCTCACTGTAAGAGACGATCAGGTTCAAGACCACCAGAGGAACCTGAACATGCACAAGTCTCTGAGACCTGATGAGATGCAACCCAGAGTCCTGAGGGAATTGACTGATGTAGTTGCCAAGCCACTCTCCATCATATTTGAAAAGTCATGACAGTCAGGGGGAGGCCCTGGTGACTGAAAAAAGGGAAACATTGCACTCATTTTTAAAAAGGGTAGCAAGGAGGACCCTGGGAACTACCTACGTGTCAGGCCCACCTCACAGCCACACCTTCCATGTGCCTGGGAAGATCATAGAACAGATCCTCCTAGAAGCTATGCTAAGGCACATGGAGGACAGGGAGGTGATTCGAGACAGCCAGCATGGCTTCGCCAAGGGCAAGTCCTGCCTGACCAACCTAGTGGCCGGCTATGGTGGAGTGACCACATGGGTGGACAAGGGAAGAGCTACTAACGTCATCTCTCTGGGCTTCTGTAAAGCCTTTAACATAGCCCCCCACAACGTCCTTCTCTCTAAATCGGAGAGATAAGGATTTGATGGGTGGACTGTTCAGTGGATGAGGAATTGATTGGATAGTCACATCCAGGGGATAGTGGTTAATGGCTCAATGTCCAGATGGAGATCAGCTGATGGGTGTTGTCCCTCAGGGGTCTGTATTGGGACCAGTGCTCTTTCATATGTTCATCAATGACACAGACAGTGGGATTGAGTGCACCCTTGGCAAGTCACAAATGACACCAAGATGAGCAGTGCAGCAGACACACATGAGGGACGGGATGCCATCCACAGGGACCTGGACAAGCTCAAGAAGTGGGCCCATGTGAACCTCATGAGGTTCAATAAGGCCAAGTACAGGGTCCTGCACCTGGGTCAGGGCAACCCCTGGGATCAATACATGCTGGGGGAAGAAGGGATTGAGAGCAGCCCTGACAAGAAGGACTTTTGGGTACTGGTGGATGAAAAGCTGGATATGAGCCAGCGATATGTTCTCGCAGCCCAGAAGGCCAACCATATCCTGGGGTACATTCAAAGAAGTGTGGCTGACAGGTTGAGGGAGGTGATTCAAATCATGAATTCTCATGATTGTCGTAAAATTTTATGTCATTCTTAACACTTCTTTTGTTTTTCTCTCTCTTTCAAAGGATTTATTTGTTTATTTAAAGTCCAGTGCTGATAGGCAAATATTTATGAGAAATATTTTACAAGAATAAATCAGACAACACTTGCAATGAATACATAAAATTTGGTAAGGAATTAAGTATTTAAGTTTCATGCCTATGTGAGGTTACAAACCACAGTAAAAAATTGGTATTTGAAAAATTATTTTTGAGCTACTGGCAGTGTAGGCTATTCAATTTCTCTTTCTGAAGAACTATATAAGAATAACAGTTTGTAATTTTCCAAATTATTTTTCTTTACTTTTATCATATCTGCGTAATATTGAAAATTAAAAAAAAAAAAAAAAGATGCAACAAAACTCACAGAAGCTCATGTAAGGTAAGATAGACTCATGGGCAATTTCATATGTTCAGACTTGCCCAAAGCAATAGTTTTGAACCTACTTTATGAAACCATGTAAACAAATGCAGTTTATGTAAAAATTTTTCAGAGGATTGATTTATGAAAAATACATAAGATTCATTGTTCAGTGAGATTGTATATCTACTATCAGAAGTATTGAAGAAGAATTTCAGTTATAAAACTGACAAAAGAAAAATCACTGCCTATTGCAAATGCCGGCTTGGACTGAGAAATGAGCTCAGTCCTCATGGCTGATGTTTCAAATTACTAAGAATGTCTTCACTTCTTGATTATGTTTAGAAGAAGAGACAAATGTGTAGTCAGTCTAAATCTTACCTGCCATAACTTTGTGTTGCCATCACAGTCTGGAGATTTTAACAGGAAAATTGTTTATATATGCTCTATAATGTATATAATGTGTTTATATTTATAAACATCTTATGCTTGTAAATATATTTAAATGTTATCTGAAGTTTGTTACGTGAATTATTGCTCACAATGTTGGGAAGACACCCCTAAAAGGAAGGAAGATGGTTATTCGGTGTCCACACTTGAAAAGAATGCTTTTGTTGTTTTTGACAGTTACTGAAACCCTTGTGTGTGTGCATCTCTTTGCCTCTGGAACTGCCTAGAAACAGTTTTCTAGTTTGGTTTGAGTTAATTTTCCTTTGCATCCACCCATTTCATTTAGTATAACATTCCCTTGGATGTATATGAAAATTTAATAGAAGAGCAAATTAAAGAAAGAAAAAATTTCCTTATATGAACATTCAAAAGTTTTATGGAAAGATCTACGATGAAGAACAGACTAATTAATTCCACAGTTCTGGCTCACGACATATATTGAGAAGAATTGCTTGAAGTGCTTATTTGCATGACAATACCAAGACACACTTAAAACTCACAGCTACCTCATAAGACTACCCCTAATAAAAAAAAAAATATATATATTTTCTCATTTATTCCAGTAGTGCTGAGCTGCGTGATTTGATATATGTATTCTGGAATTTACACATACATGATTTTGCATAACTAATGTGTCTTATTCTTAAGTTAAACTACTTGCTTAACAACTGGCAAGAGCCACTTTTTTTTTCTGTCTATGGTTGGGTCACTGTAAGTCTCACACTATTAAAGAAAAAGAACTCAAGAGATGTTTGGTTAATACACAGAAATAAAACATGTCACCAGCAGGATGCATCAGAGCAGACATTCTCGCAGAGTTCTGCATCCTACTTCTAATCCATCTAGTCATTTAATTTCATTGAAATTAGCATCCTCTTTGATGACTTTTTTTCAATCTTTTCAGTTGCTACAAAAACTATAAACTCATCCAAATGGTATCCTCTGATCCGAGTGGAGTTTGAATTTAAACTTCAAGAAACAGCTTGACATAACTGATCCTCTCCTAGAAGGGAATTCAATAAGTATCATTCTGAAATATTTGTTTAGATAGACAATATCACTGAAGTACATAGGATACAACAAAAGGAATTTCAGTTAACCTTCATGTCCCAAATTATTGCTTTCATTTTACACAGGTTAAAGAAATCCTGATTAAAACTTAGTTTCTTCAATTGCTTTATTCCATTTGAGTATATAGGCTGAAACAACAGTATAATCTTAGCTGTAATTATACAGTACGCTCCTTTTTTCCCCTTTTATCTGTATCCTCACCTACTTCATAGTTTAAATATAATCAGTTAGTCAATAGTGTTGCATGTATTTTGTAGTGCTTCTGATGTATCTTCTTTCCCTGCAGAGGATTCTTACTATTCTTCAGTCATCTCACAAGCGCACCGCAGCTGTGTGGTCCTGAGAATGATTCTCATGCATGCACCCAATTCCAGAATCTTTACAATAAGATTTAGTCAGAATGTCTAATTCTTGCTTTTTAAATGAAGCTTGGGGTCTTTTTAGAGATTGTTTTATCTTTTGTTAACAGATATCTACAACATTTGGTCACAATTTCTCTAAGTATCCAATCTCCTTGAGTTACATGTACACAGGAAAAAATTGTATTTAATGAAAAGAAAAAGATAAAATACAGATAAAAGTAAAAATACAGGAATTGTATAGAAAAAATGTTGAAAAAAAATGTTGAAAAAACACCCTTTTTCTCACTTTCAAAATCAAATAATTTAAAACATAATAAAATTTGGGGTGAACATGTAATGTTCATATTTTATGAATTTATTTTGGCTGCACCAGTATAAACAATTTCACCGGTTAATAATGACATATGAGGGAAAACAACATTTTAAAGAAAGTACTTTTTCTTCCTGTCTTTTATGTTTGTTAGCGTAACACTGTAGCTAGTTAAAGCTAAAAAGTTGGTGTTTTGGCTGAATGTCTTCTTTGTAGTTAAAAGTCTCTCCTGGCACCACACCTGAACAAAAGAAAAAAGCTAATTAAAAACATAGAGGCTGTGTCAGAAAAAAATGAAATAATAGTATTATCCTTGGTCTATAAGCTGTTACTATACCTAAGTATACGATGGGATATGTAGTTTTCTGTTTTTACAAAAACCTTACAGCTTTTTGTAGATATTAATTTTGGTGAAAGAATAATAAGTGTGTAATTTTCTACATTCTAAATGTTGAAAATAATTGGAAAAGGAGCTTTGAAGTGTTGTCCACATAAAGGGAACTTAATCTTAAATAGGTTTTTTTGTTTGTTTAGGGGTTTTATTTTTAAAGGAGACTTGTTAGATCAGATTGTCAATTCAATTTAGATATCCAAAGTAGATCTGATGAACTGAGCCCTGAAGGTACTTAAAAAAGGATTATAAAAGGCAATAAAGGATGCTCAAATGAAGATGCTTACATTGATCCTAGAATTGGATCATAGGAGTCTCTGTATGTGGTCTTCAGCTATGAGACAGCTAATATCAGATGACAAAAACTTTGCTTCCATTTCTGTAAAAGCCAAGTGTTTGTTTTACATTTTTAAATAAATACAATTCTTTACAAAAAGAACATAAATTTCATTTTAAAGAAAAATTTATTGAGATAAAGCTATTTGTTGAAAGGAAAGGAAAATGGAGAGAGAATTGGATTAAAAAATTACTCCTTTTTTATTTAAGAGTTATTTTTACACAGGCGTTACCTTTTTCTGGATGGCAAAATCAGTGTTTCATATACATCTGTGTGTTCATCGTTGAAAAACTACCAGGAGATTTTCTTTGACTTCATATTGTCCTTGAACTCAGAGGGAGTGGATTGGTGGCCACCAATTTTGTTGTACAGATCCCTTCTAGATACAGACACATTCTGGTACTGGCTGAGCTGGCAACAGTGGAGCTTAAGGACTGGATCAGAACAGCACTGAAATAAACCTGGCATGCTATACCCTAGGCTTAATGATTTGACCCATGTTCAAGATTTTCTGGTTGTGCCTAGAACTACATTGCTGTAAACATGGTTGCTCCTCACTTGCTCCTCACTCACAATGCTGCCAAACATATTCCATAGACTGTGTCCTCTGGCAGGATCCCCATTTCCTAGCTGCAGCTTCTTCCTACACTCCTTACCATACAGCCGTGCAAGTGCTGTGCACAATGTGGCATTCAAGGGATAACCCAAACACATGAGTGCTCTTCCTTCAGCGCATGACTCAATCTTGTATCAAAAGAGAGTTGAAAGCTTTTCAGAACACAATAAATGTCTTTTTCATCACAAACCAAAACAATTATTTTGCTTTTATTTTTCCCACACTACCCGTTCACTGGTAAAGTCTTCCCAAAATTGTATTCCAAATTAAAAAAGAAAACAGAATCCAAAATTATGTCATTTTTTAAAGAAAACCTAAGCCCCACAATAAGCAAAGCAAAAAAACAAACCAACCAACTAAAAAATCTTTTCCAAATTTGTTTTAAATCTTGTTTCATTAGGTTTAGTATTTCAATCAAACATTGTTATGCTTATAATCTGAAAAGACTGGTTTCTCCATTAAAGGTTAAGTGCTTGTACAGCCTGAATAGACCAACCAGTTGGAGAAATGGGGTATTTTTAAAGCTCAGTATGAATCAGCTTCTTTGCCTACACATTTTTTTTTTTGTTTGGGCATTTGAAAAGAGGGATGGCTGTTTGATGGTTTTGTCAGGAATAATTTTTTTCAATGGAAGAAGGTAATAGATGACAGGTCACCATGGAAAGACTATCCTGATCCATATTCTCTGGCTAATTTGCAGTGGCTGCTAGCCAGAGTACAGGAATTTCCATACTAGAGATAGCTATTTGAGGATCTGATATCCATACCAAGAGTTCAAGGGATACAAAACAGGGAAATGGGTAAGAATAGGGAAAGTCCATATAGATTTCAGAGCTGTAGTTTTTTCTTTCAGTAAGGAGTAGTCATCATGATTCTGTTCAAGAATATAATGATTTTGAAGGGAATAGAGAAAGTTCTATTGCACTAACAAATACAAAGGGGAAAAAAACCTCTGTCAAAGCCATGCCTCAATTACACTGCCATTCACACAATGGATATACATGGAGAATAGACCTTGGTAGGTATAATTCATTTGACAAACTTTAAATATATATAATATTGATATCTGCAAGTGAAGTACCCACTTTGTTATGTTATTACCATCAGTGCACAGCTAAGCCTCTTTAGGGGTCCGTTCATTTTATCTTAAAATATACATCTATAATAAGTGTCACAAGGAGAAAGAGAACACCAGATAACATGACACTGCCAAGGGCAATTTATTAAACAGACCAAATAAGGGACAGGCTGCATCTTGAAAAGCGTTACATGAAGACTCACACAGACCAAACGGAGACCACAACAATCATGTCACCAGTTGGTTGGCAGAGCCGAGCCTAGGTGAAACATGGCACTGGCTCAGACCAGTCTCAGCTTCATGCTGTGGCTGGTGACTGGGTACCAAACATACACAGGCTGCCAATGAAATCAGTCCATGAGGATAGCATGATATAGCTTTTAAGAAGTTTCAGGTGTTTTTCTCCTGTTATTCATCAATCCATAGCCTATATCAAGCCTCGTCACACTCAGTTTTCAATGCATCGTCCTATCTGCCATTACAAGGTGTACTCAGATACTCTGTTCTTGATGCTCCCATGAAAGCAGGCCAAATGAGAAGTATTTTACAGAGGTCTCTCTCTTTCTACTCATTATTAAGAAAATCTGAGATATTTATCTTAGGTGTAGGTGTCCATGAAATAGATACTTACAACTAAATGAGATTAATCCAATCCCAATGTGATTAGCCCTTTGAAGATGTTGGTATGGAAGTAGCATATTTAGTAGGCATACATGTAAGGAACTCAAACAGAGTTTGAATCTTTTTTTTTTTCCTGAAAAAGCCAAGTTTATTTTTAAATTCTAAAAAGACAACGAGATCAAGGAAGGCAACTAGATCAAGTCATGCAGTGGTCAGCAGCATCCCTAGTTTTCTAATACTTACGTAGAAATTGAAAGAGATGCCAATGGAAACCATAGTCACTTTTCTCAAGGAGCAATCCTAAAAGATGCTATGAATTTTTTGGCCAGGTACATGAATTTCAGCAAATAGAACCTATGTTTTTGTTACTGACATTTTAATGGGAAACTTATCTTGTGATATTGGCATTAATGGCCAGAGACATAGAGATTTAAAATGTTGATTTTTCAGTAGTTCAACTGGCAAATAAAAAGAATAAATAGCAACCAGTTTTTTTTTTCTGACCTCTTTCTCTCACACTGTCAGTGTAACAAATAATGCCAGCTGTTACTTCAATTAAATGGAAACATTGCACTAGATTTTAATTAAACTCTTTTCCAATATATGTCATGCTTTGTATGTGGCAAGGAACACTGCTTGTGAAACTGTTCCAGGATAGAACTTTGAAAACTTTGAGACATGAAAATAAGTTAACAAGAACCATCTCAGCAGCCCCCTCCCTCAGGAACAAAGGGTATTTAGGAACAATAAAGTGAAAGACTCAAAGCTCAGTCAGTAAGGAAAAGATCACCATAGCATTTTGAGGAAGTTAAACCTTGTTTCATTGCTGCATGAACCTGTGCAGATCAGGGCTTCTGACAGCCCACCTTACCACCCCCAGGGCTGCACTGGCAGGTGTAAGTGGACTGCGCAATATCTTTGGGACAGTCAACAAAATCATGAAGAGATGAAGTAATCATTTTCAAGGTTATACTACTATATTCTTGCTCATGGTGATCCTCCTCAGAGAAAGAAAAGTCATTCAATATAATCTGATATATTTATTCCAAAAGCTGTTGTGTAGTTATTATTTCAGCTGAAACAAAGTTTTTCCAGGCTCAGAGAGGAGTGATGTGAACTCCATTGGGGAATGTGAATACCTGCATCACACTGAACTTTAGTTTGTGTGAATAGTTTGGTCTCATCTCTGTATGTTAGTCATGTATTTTATTGTCCTATTTGTATTTATTAGCAGATTTCTAAGAGCAGTCAGCTTTCTCTTACTACTTTTTTTCTGGCATATTTTTCCCTCTTTCGTTTTCAATCTCCATTTCACTCTCACTGTTTCTGTCTTCTCTTTTGTTATTGTGTTATGTCTTCCAATGTCTTCTGCTCCATACAAATCTTGTCCATATCTTCTTCATCCCAATGAAGAAGAAAAAAAAATTACTTTAAAAGCTACAATAGCATGCCACAGACCAGTTAAGGGCTCAAATATCAGAAATGCACTTGAATGTTCATTGCAAAGACTGTATTTTGGCTGCCATTAAGCTAAAACATGGAGAATTGAACAAGGTGTCTGTAGATTATAGCTATATCAGAACATCTTGTTTCCCTGGGAACTAAAACCACCCGCTGTCCACTTGGAAGTCCTGGCTTCAGAGTGTGCAGCTCCCACCTCAGTAAGGTACACATTTAGGGTAGAATTCATCACACCAACAGGCCATAAGCTGGGCATGTAGTATAAGCGGATAGGTTTGGATCCCCTTTTAATCAATGGATAGAGAGGTGAATATGCCTAGTTCTCTGCTGGAGATGGTGATGTAAACTATAAGCTATATTTTTAAATTAGGTTATTCTCATTCTTGCTAGTCTAGACAGGCAAAGGACTTCAAAGCAGACAGGTCTGTAGAAGACAATTCCGATGTTACACTGCATAACAAAGAGGGGTCAAAAAAGCAGCAGTCCACTACCGTCTTTGCTTCTCTACTCCCAGCACAGCAGCACCACAACCTCCCACTTTGCTTTACCTCAAACAGCAAAATATTTGTTCTTGCTTGTTTGCTTACAAAGTGTATATAAGTCTTCAACAACACGGAAAAAATTTGCAAAATCACAGGTGACTGAGTTTAAATTATCTACTCACATTCACATATAGCAGCACAAATTGTTTTATAGGGTGGTTGTTCTCTAATATATCACCACTTCACTAGCTAAATAAAAACCAAAGAACTTTGTCCAGATGATTTTCCATTCTAAGGCAAGAGTTAGAGACAAAATTTTTTCTAGTTACACATTTAGGGGAAAAAAAAAGAAAAGAAATAACTGGAACCAAATGACTTCTCATGATTGGTTATAATAATGTTAAAAAAAAACCCCAAACTTTTCCTCAAAAGTTCTCCCACCTTTTTGTAGTCTTTGAAAAGTTTTAAAATACACTTTCTCTGTTTTGTCACCTTCAGAATGAAAGCACTATTTGCGAAGAACAATTCCTTAGAAGTACAAGGACTAGACTTACTCACAGACAATCACACTCATGAAACATAAGTATACTGTTACAGTAACTTTAAATTATGTCACATATTTTCACAAAACTCTTCCTTATGGATATTGAATAAAACAGAAAGACACTATGATGAGTGGTTGCTTTTAACTCTGACTCACACTATTTTCAAAAATTTAGGTCAGATCATCTCATGGATTTCAGATGTTCCCCTTTTAAATGAGTCTTCTGTACCATGGTAAGGAATCAAATTAAAGACATTTATAGTTTCTGAGATAATTAGGTCCATTATTTTAACTGTCTAATACATCTTTCCATACCACAGAAGCCTGCCTAATCCATAAAGTTTTTCTAATATTTAAGGTCTTCCTACTATTCCCTTTAAGGTAAGTGAAAAATTTCTACTGAGATAAATGGATGCAGTATTGTGTATTAAACTAGGTCATTGGCTTTTTTATCTTCTATCAGTGAGGTATTTTATTGAGGAAATCTCTCTAAAGTGAAATTTGAAAGAACACCCCCAGCCCCCAAACAATCAAAAAACCCCCCCAAACCTCTTAAAGGACTCAAAACCAAAAAAGCTACATTTACTGTTTCTTCCCAAGTCCTGTATTTAAACAAATGTTCAATGCCATTTTTAAATATACTGAAACAGCTACAATCAAGTTAGTCATTTCTCCAGACTAACTTAGTCTTAAGGGGTTACCTCATCTGTAGCAGGATAACTAGGTATAATCCTAGCACCAATTTATTTCACTATTCTGCCTTTCTAACTTAATTTTCAACAACAATTCAGTTAGATTTCTAAGTGTATTTTAAGTCTTAAGGAAAAGAAAGGTAATCATTTCTTTCAGGGCTGTCTAAAAATGGAAAATCAAAAAGATAACCTTAGGCATCTACTATATTTTTTCAAAGTCAACACTAGTTCCCCAAATGTTTCAAAGGTCCTAAAGATTATTAAAAAACTCAAACAAGGATCCTCATTTTTCCTCAGTCTTGAAGAAGATATGTACATCCAGGCTCATTGGTTTTGCTCTTTCCAATGCCAAGATGCATAACAAATCAAGGTACGTATTTGGGAACACTGTTGCACATATTATCCAAGATAGAGGTTTTTTTAGCTGACATATTAACCACCAACTGGCTAATTAGAAGACATTTATTCTGTCAATCACAGAAACATCTTTGTAGGTAGGTACTTCTCAGAAGCATCAGCAACAAATAACGCAGCGCTTGTCAGCAATACTCAATAATGACATATTTAGAAGTGTTCCGTTCAGGAAAGAGCTTCTATACAGGCAAAGCTAGAGGCATAGCAGTATATCACTTTCAAATTATTCCCTTCATTATCAGTAAATACATCATGGCCTGGAAAACATTTTTTTAAATTATATGCTATAGATGGATATGTGAGTTCTGGCCTTGCTATAGCCTGAAAGCAACCCCAGATTGCCACAAAGAGGATTGCCACTCATGATGATGACTATGAGTCATGAGCCAAGATGACTGGAGAGGATACTGCCCCTACACAGGGAACGTTCTTTAGGTTGAACTCTTGGTTAGATAGAAGCCCGTTTGGGATAGTTCTTCCTAGTCCTACATATCATAGCAATAAAAAGCCACAGCGCTCCAGAAGCAAAGCCATGATTCTGAAAGCTACAGCATCAGACCCAAATGTGGCCTTGGACCAAAATTTATAACATGTCCAGTTCCAATTCAGAGGCTGGCTTTGATGGTCTCTGGAAGAATATGAGAAGGCTTGAGCTCTTTACTACAGACCCATGTGTGCCTCTACTTGCCTTGGCTACCATAGGTCCCACATATGTCTTATATGACAAGGTAATCAGTTCCTTAGCGGTGGAGAAGCTGGCTTGGGCTCCTGCTTTGAAGCTGCATCACATGCAGCAAGGAACTAGGAGATAAGAAAGACCTTACCAGCATACTCAACCTGGCAATATAGGTTTATGAAGAGAAGTGCATGTTAATACCAATTATCCTTTAGAGTGCTCGCTGGTTCATGCTCCAGAGTCATTATTTTACAGATGGAAGTACAGATTTTTAATTTTGGATAAAGTTTGTGCCTGTGAAGAATGAATAGATGCATGAAATGATTAAGAAATCAACTGTATGGTCAAAGATGTAAGCAGAAAATATCAGAAGACTGGAAGCTAAACTAGGCAATTTGTGACTGGAAATAAAAGGTCTACTATAGGTACTTACCTTGGATGGGTAACTAGCTACAAAACCAGACTTCCAAGAGGTATGGTCTAGTCATTAATTTAAATCTTCTGCCTAGGATGTTCTTTGTTCAGTGGAGAATTTATGCAGAGTTATCTGTTCCTGTGCCTCCACACTCTCCACAAGTTGACGTGAAGGAGGAACTAGACCATAGGTTCACTATGGTCTGGGTTTTTTTTTTTCAGCTCAAAGGAAGTGAGCAGAGCCTGTAGTCACCATGTACAGAAATCACAGAGACAGCCACTCTAGGAAGAGATGTAGGAGATGATAAAATAATTGTTGGAAAAGTCACCTGTGCAGGAATAGTACTGGTTTTGGCTGGGATAGAGTTAATTTTCTTCATAGTAACTTATATGGTGCTGTGTTTTGGATTAGTGCTGAAAACAGTCTTGATAATATAGAGATGTTATCGTTATTGCTGAGCAGTGCTTACACAGAGTCAAGACCTTTTCTGGTTCTCACACCACCTCATCAGTGTGTAGGCTGGGGGTGCACAAGAAGTTGGGAGAGAACACAGTTGGGACAGCTGAGCCCAACTGACCAAAGGGGTAGTCCATATCATATGATGTCATGTTCAGCAATAAAAGCTGTGGGGAAGGAGGAGGAAGGACAAAGGGGAGGATGTTCAGAATTATTGCATCTGGCTTCCCAATTAACTGTTACGCATGATGAAGCCCTGTTTTCCTGGAAATGGCTAAACACCTTCTTGCCAAAGGGAAGTGGTGAATGAATTCCTTATCTTGCTTTGCTTGCACATACAGGTGTTGCTTTAACTATTAACCTTTTTTATCTGTTTTTTTGAGTTTTCTTGCTTTTACCCATTCAAGACTCTCCCCCATCCCACTGAAGGGGAGTGAGTCAGTGGCTGTGTGGAGCTAAACTGCCTACCGGGGTTAATCCACAACACCCTCCTATCACCAATAGCCCTACAACCTAATCTCCTGAGCAAGTCAAAACTCCAATGTTTAAAAAACCCTGTTACTTATAGGTTAAAGAGCTTGCAGAGGCAATCTTCAGTGCATTTTACCTGGGTGCAGAAAAAGAAAGCAAGTAAGCTTGGATCTAGGATAGTCCCTGGAAGAAAATTGCCTGCCTTTGGTTTAGCACCTAACAAATGCTTGAGAGAATTAAAAAACAAGAAAGCATCTGCAGCTTGAGACAGGACTACAGTTAGTTTTGGCTACTGCTCAGTTAAAAAATAACAATATACAGAGCCAAATAATCCATTCCTATATTTGCATACTAATTGATCTGCAGTTTATTGTTTAAGATTGCAATTATGATTCCATTAATAGTTCTCTGTAGATGTTATCCAGTCCCAATCATTTAGTAGAATTAAAGAACACAATATTTTTTCCTGATCCCTAACCCAGAATAAAGACTTTTATCATTTTATGCGTACAGTTCACTTTTCTTACAATTAGATGTTTGTTTGCATGATCACTGCAGAATCAAACTTTATGGGATGAAGCCTAAAACACCATTCAGACAAAAGAGACCTTGATTACAACTGCCCACCTCTTACTCACCAGGTTAGTCTAGTATAAGTTGGAAAACAAAGAAACAATAGACAAACTTTTGTAACTGTTACTAACTCACACATTTGCAGTACACTGGAAACAGGAGAGCGAAGAGTGATGCAAGTCCCAGTGACAACCACTAATTGGCCTTAAATGTAAAGACAGTGAAAGAAATTGACCACCGAGCTACATAATTGTTGCAGCCATTGACAGTTTATACCCACAGTATAATTCAGGAAGCAGTAAGTAGCTAAAACAGAAGTTCTTTAGGGAGGGAAACACATATATGAACAAATGCCGCACACAATGCAGAAGGCTGAGTCCAAAGTGGAACTGCTACATGTAGGGATCAGGCTGCCAGCCAGGATCCAATTCATCCCATGCTCAGGGTAAACATCTTCTTAGTTTTGGTTTGTGCAGCAGCCCACCTTTAAGCAGACCAGAGGAGCTTTGATATGGGGATGTGTGTGCAGTAAGTGCATGTTGTAGAACAGAAATCCTGGGATAGAAATGACTATTCATCTATCACTATGGCATAACCATCCTGTTCGATAAATGAATTTTAGATTATATGTCAGAGGGTGGTGTGGTTCTCATTTTGTGGCCAGCCTACAATTGTCCCGTGACACATGCATAAGATAGTAAGGCTATAATGAAATAAATATATTTAATTAGTAACAAATGGCTCATCTCACTAACTGAGATGTTTGTCTCTGAGTGTAGCATTTGTTTGAATCTCAAATTTTAGCATTATCTAGGAGAGATTTTCTATACATCTGGCCAGAATATCATAGGGTTTTAGATGTAGACTAGTCCATATTTTAGTCTACACAAATGTAGACTCCAGTCCACATTTTCAAGCTGTCAGGGATCAACTGTGGGGGAAATAAACTATGAACTACTCTTAGTTCAGCATTTGCACAGAAAGAAAATTCTAGATGTGGAAAAAGGAAACCAGACTTTGCAAACTGCACAGATTAATTTTAAACTCGATCCTAGTCCAAAAAATTGTGTAATGATGGCTGTTATCTCTGTATTGTACTTCAATTTCCTGTAGTTAGAAAGATACAAAGGGATTTGTGTTATGTACTTCAGGAAATAATTCTGCATTCAGTGGGAGGTAAAAAGCAATGAAAAAAGAGACTATACAATCTTTGATTCCAGCATAATTTAGACTGGTATGGATGACTGGAGGTCATCCTTTCAAACCCACACTTAAAATAGTGCCTACCTTAAATTTATATTAGGTTAATTCAGGATGTTGCCCAGTCAACTTTTGATTACCTTCAAGGATGGAGACCACACAGCCTCCTTGAGAAACGTGTCCTAATGTTTGCCTCCCACCCCAACTGTGAAGGATACTTCTTTATATCTAGTGGGAATTTCCTTTCCTGCACTTCATCCTTCTGTTCTGCACCTCAGAAAAAAGGTCTCCATCTTCTCTGTAACCACCCATATAATCAACACATAAACAAATACAAATGTCTAGATTCACAGCAGGTTAATCACAGAAAAAAAGAGGAATTTCTGAATTCCAGTCACTATTCGAATATTTTACATATTTGCTGTGAAACAGTGAAATACAAAGCCCAGTTTCTTGTTGCAGAGACTAAAATTCCCTGCAATTCCAGGAGGGTGCAGTATCTACCATTACAAATTTAAGACTTACTATTCCAAAGTGCAGAGGTTCAAGGGTCAGACCAGAAGCATTCACTCTGGTTCTGTTTAGTTAAGACACAGGGCAGAGAGACATGCAGCTTCCTCACTACCTTTTGTCTTTCTGCCTTACGTGACAGCAACAGCGCGGTGGCCTCCAGGGTGTGGTTCTCAGGCAGCAGCAGGGGCTGTGGATGGCAAGCAGAGGGTGGCTAAAAAGCAGATGGGCAGTGACCACTCCAAGCACAGTCCCACAACATCTGATCCAGGTAAGCAGACCCAGCTGGTGACAGCAAGGAGTCCTACTCAATGTCTGGTGAGCGTTGGGCAAAAGCAAAGTAACAAGCCAGGTCTGAGGTGGATACAGGAAAACGAGGCCATTCAGGAACAGGATTGGAGACAAGTACATTTAAAACAGCTCAAGTTTGGATGGAGGTACTCAGGGAAGGCTCTTCACGACCATTATGGCTTATTAGTGGACCCTGATGGTGATTTAGGACTGTGAATATTGACAGATAGTCACCTCATTTTTGGAGTGCACAAATTTACTCTTCTCAGCTTTTTTTTTATGTGGGGATTGAGAAGACTCTTGCTCATGCTTGCTGACTTCTATGTACACCTAATTCTTTCTCTGTTTACACCCTGGAAAATACAGGCATGTCCATCACAGAGCAGTGTGCATCAGTAGTGAGCTTTGCTGAATCTAGGTAGATTCATGCTGACATGCCTGTATTTCTGCTGAAGAACCCTAGCAGAGCATCCTACACTCTGAAGCTACCTGAGTTTTCTGGCACCCTGTGCCATGCCTGAGGACCAGAAGGACCTCCAACAGGTCTGCTCTGCCAACACTGGATCGAAACTCTATCCCCATTTTCCAGAGCCAGTCATTTGACTAAGATGAAAGGCTCTTTGAAAAATCAATTCAATAATAAGAAAGCTACTATTTATTTGGACAAATTATTTGATGAACATTATGTTATGCTTACAGAAATTATGACTGCATCATGAATAATTCAGAAGAAAACAACAGCTTAAATTTGTTGGATAATTTGACAACAAATAATTCAGCTAACTGAAAAACATATAAACCCCACATAAAATCCACATCTGTTTACTATGGAAATGTTTGATATAGGAATGCATATTCCCAGCTAGAAAGCTCATGTCACTGTCAAATGTTAGATGGGTTCATATTAATTTCAAAAGAATGTGTAGATTTTCTAAAATATAAATCAATATGAGTATTTAACTAATTACAGTAAATCAACAACAAGAAGAATATGTAAACAAAGAGAAGACCTTTGGAGACAGAAAATCAAATTTAGTTAAATAAAATTAAATATCAAACTCCTTGAAAGGTGGAAATGCCTTTGTTTCACTTAATTATTTTTTTAATAATACGCATTTATGAAGTAAAGCATGTAAGCAAAGGACAACAATGAATGACATGTGACATTATAAAAGCTGAATAATATTGCTTCTAGGCTGTGAAACTGGCTTGCAGGAGCTAGAAAACATACATAGCTAAAATAGCTTAGATAAATATTGCAAGGTAGTGTTTGGTACACTTGCAAAACCTAAAGGTGTCATTTCCAAAATGTAAACTGCAGCCTAGTATGATACCAGTATAATGCACATTTTCTTGCAGTAGGTTTGACTTGTTTTTCAGGATTGCTTTATACAACATATTGTCTTGATTTAATAGAAACGTCGTTTTACTTCATTTCCTATATCCTATCCATGGGAAATTTATTGGATTCAGGCTCTCAAATACAGTATTCATTTTGTTTAGATTTAGCTGGAGTTATTGTGTGAGAAGTGAAAGATTGCTAGCAGACTATTTCAACAATTCCTGGACTTTATAATAAATACACCTACACTAGTGTATGCATAACAGTAATTTTTGCACTCAGTAGAATTATACCAAGAATGTCTTACCAGTAAAATGAAATCAAATTATGGTACTGACTTTTTAAAAGCATTATACACATGTATGTTCTTGTGTGTGTGTGTGTGTGTGTGTGTATTGAGTATATAGCTTGATTCTATGAGATTTGAGTATTATGCATAGGATTTAATAAAACACCTATATGCATATCTAATTCTATCTGGAATTTAAAATATACTACTCATGCTTAGTTATGTGCAAGCTTAAATGTTTTGGTGAATCAGAGCCAGAGTATTCACCACCTTGCAGGAATGTCTAATCACTGAACTTCAGAACACATATTTTAATAGACTTTTAAATGGATTTGGGACCAAATGAAAAACTCAAATCTTAACAACCACAGCTTTGATAAAGCTCTGCTAGGATTTGCATAATGAAACAAAACCCGAACAGATTTATGGGACTAAAAAAGGAGATGCTAGCTAATTCATAGGTTCAAAAGGAACGTGTTGTTGATTTTATGTTGAAATCTTTCAGATATTATGTCAGGGCGCAGCACAGGTTGTTTAGAAAAGTTCATGTGACATGGCCATGCTCTTGCAATGTGCCATAGCAGCGTTCAAGGACAGTCTGCTGAACACTACTGCAATTTCCCTCCTGTTTTAGGAGTTGCTGTCTGTTGAAACTGTATTATCTGATTCAGTCATTTAATGGACTACTTGTAAAACTACAAATTTCATTCTCTGCTGTGGTTACCTTCTCATAATGTCCCTGGTGGTCTTAACATATGAAATTCAGCCTGAACATTCAGTCTTACATTAAAAAGTGCTCAGTTACAAGCTAGGCAGAGGCACTCTTTGACTCATTTGGGAAACCAGTTCTTTGAGCTTGGCTTGTAGCTTCAAGGAGTTGGAAAGCTGCTGAAGTACTGAACACAGAGCACTTTTATGTTTTTAGTGTGAATTTACAGCAGTTTTGCAAAGGAGTAGGAAATAAGAACAAATGGGCAGGTAGATTAAGCTCTCTCAGCTTTCTTCATTGATCAGTAACTGACCATAACCATGAGGAGCAGCATGAATCCTTGTTAAGATATATGGATATTTTTTTTTTAAGTTATGTGTATTTTACAAGCTAAATTGGCATGCAAAATCTAACCCTGAGGCTGCAATTTCAGTGACCATCTCTCTCTCTCCATATGGAAGAAAAAAAGTTAGTGAAAGCATCCAGACATCTTCCTATGATTCTTTTTTTCTTTGAAAATGCAAATGAAAATAATAAATAGAATTTTATGGAAATTAGTAGGTTAGTGAGAGCAGCTATAAATCTGGGGAAAAGATTTTGTAGTCTGCCAATCTGGTGTCTAGAATGAAAATTTGGTGAATAAGATTTACACTGTTGAAATAGTAAAAACAAAATTCATAGCACAGAGTCATAGAACAGAAGGCATTTTAAGAACATAGCTGCTAATTTTGCATTAATATTCAGTGATATTTTAAAAGTACTGTGGCTTTTGGAACAGATGATCATTTTGATTAGTTTATAATATATAGAAAAAATTATACTTTAAAGTTTCACAGGTCTGGTGATATTGATATCACGTCTTGGATATTCTTTACAGTAACTACAAAATTATTGTGAACTTAATCATGTTTCCAGATCCTTTTGCTCTTGTTCATACAGAACTGGAAGATACCAACTGGGCTATTACGTTTTTTACAATTTTGCTATAGAAATAGATAAATAACACCTGAGCTTATGCCTAGATGTTGTCGTTTAACCCCAGACAGCACCTAAGACCCACACAGCCACTCACTCACTCTCCCTCTCTACCCCTAGTGCGATGGTGAAGAGAATCAGAGGAAGAATAAAAAGTGAGAAAACTGCAAGACAGTTTAATGGGTAAAGCAAAAGCTGTGCGTGCAAGCAAAGCAAAACAAGGAATTCATTCACTAGTTCCCATCGGCAGGCAGGTGTTCAGCCATTTCCAGGAAAACAGGACTCCATCACGCATAACCGTTACTTGGGAAGACAAATGGCATAACTCCGAATGTCCCCCCTCTTCCTCCTTCTTCCCCCAGCTTCTATAGCTGAGCACAACATTACATGGTATGGGAAATCCCTTTGGTCAGCTGGGGTCACCTGGTTGCGTCCCCTCCCAGCTTCTTGTGGACCCCCAGCCTAATCACTGGCAGTAGAGCATGAGAAGCAGAAAAGGCCATGTTGCTGTGTCAGCATTGTTTAGCAACAACTAAAATATCCATGTGCTATCGACACAGTTTTCATTACATATCTGAAACACATCACTATATGAGGTACTACAAAGAAAATTAACTCTATCCCAGCAACAACCTGTATGCTAGAGAAAAAAAAAGAAAAAAAAAAAAACACAAACAACAACACTGAAATACAACAGTTTTCTATTAATATAGAGTGGGCATTAGTAAAAGTAGTAGACAGCTGTGGAAGAAAAAGAGAAAGGGAGTATGAGTATATTACATCCTACTTCTTCAAGCAGAGAATGTAGGACTTGCTCATCATCACTCAAGGAGTCAGTAACAGAACCAAAAATAGAGCTCAAAAGTTGTTTACACTGTAGACATGCTACAATGTTAAGAAGAGGCACTCTTGCATCTGACTTTCTATGCAGTATCTACTGAAGCCAAGTTGAAACTAGGTAAATATTTTAAGCAGGTTATAGCAGAAGTCACTAGGGAAGTTGACAAATTGTCTTTTCTACATAATGTTATCATGCAAAGACAGCTGGAGCAATTGTACAGAGTGATGGGACTCACACTTACCACAAGAAAATGCCCTAGGTACACAGGGAGGTTACCCCACAGCCAGCTATGGGTATGATTCAGAAATTTGAAGTCCACAGAACACTATTCTGATGCCAAACCTGCCTCTTGTAACAAATCCATGCATAAATAGATAGTCTCTGTAATGAGATGATATTTTCATTGATGGTTTTGGTAAAAATGGAACGTCACTGATTTATCAAGAGCAGATTACCATGCACTTATTTTATCAGACGATATTATGAAATCGTACTCAAGTACAATGAGTTTCTATATCATAATCCTTGATGTAAATTGGGTGTGAAATAATTTTTAGCTTTCTATTCTATATTATAATTTTCAATATGAAAGATGTTTGTGTTACATCAGTCTAGTTTCATAATTAAGATTGGGTGTCTGCATAGATAAATGTATAATTGTGATTATTTATTTCTTGAAAGTCCCAGGGCAAACTCTAAGCACCCTGTTTAAGTATTTGTACAATCTTTCCCCTATTGCCTATTCACCAGAAGTATTCCAGCATAGATCTACTAAACATATATTTTATGAGATGATGGTTTATACTGTAATCTTAAACTCCAATGTGAAAAGAATTCATGCTGAAACTCTATGCCTTCCATTCTTAAAGGGATGAGGGGCAGCTATTGATCTTGTAAAACTTTTATAGTTAATTTAAGCTCTAAGTTATTATAATTTGTCTCCTTTGGCTTTTTTCCTACTTTTTTTTTGTAGTTCTATATTTTATTAATTTTTTCCATTACCTAGAATAAGAGAGGAATCCTGCCTGATTACCCACATGAACAACTCAATGCTTTCTATTGGCAGAAGTTGGGGGTTGCATGTCTTAGTCTCAGAAAGCTTTCCCTGTATGCCAGAAGAAATGGTTCAGCTGTTTCCTGAGCTCACATAAGAGATGGACTGAGCAAGCATCCAGAAGAATAAAGAGGTTTGAAACTGCTCCTTTCTTTCCTGAATGCGGAGGAAAAATGTTGAACCATTAGAAGAGATTAGACACAGGGAATGTTGGCATAGCTAAACTAACACAGAAGTGTGAGAGTGGCTATGTCAATAAAAGGATTTTTATGGACCAAAGTTCTCTGAGTCACTGATTCTGGGTAGACTGATAGGGAAATTTTGCTACATTCTTCCTATGTCTCTAGGAGGTTTGGGAGATATCAGATGGCTACCAAGCATTGTCTATTTCCCATCCATTAATAAAAGGGAAGAAAGATAACTTTTCCTCCATGGTTTGCAGTTAGATCAACTTCTTGTTCCTATGAGCAACATGTCTTGCAACCAGCTGTTTGATGACTCCTGACAGATATGCAGCACAATGTTCTTGTTGTCTCATCTGTATCGAAAACTCACTCTTCTAATTTTACTGTGTCGTCATGAACTGCAAACTTCAGCAGCTCTGCCAGAGCTTCACTTCAACCCTAGGGTCATTTCTTTTCTTTTTGCTTCTCCTATTTGCCTGATATATACAAGAAATGTGTAAGAGTTCATTCACCTGGAAAGATGAGTATGTCTGATGACTGTCAGAAGAGAGAGCGTAACAGATCTAGATGCTATGCACCTGAAACTACAGCAGATGCTGAGGTTTTTAAGTTGAATATATAGCCTTGTTACAATGCAGCTGATTGAGGGCTCTTTATATAATGAAATACCAGAAATTAAGTCTGCATATGCACTGTTTGTCCTGTTCTGTCTGAACATTTATGCAACTTCGGGTAAAAGTATCAAATTCTTGTCCCCACATCAAACGGTGAAAACCTGACCTGGAATATGATTCTTAAAGTGAGATTATTACATTAAATTTTAGATGCCTGTATTTACTGTAGATATCTGAATTTTGATCAGAATATACAAGCTCCTTCCTCATCAGGGAGACAGGTACTCTCCAAGGGCACAATACCCTTGACCAGTTTCAGCTATTTTCAATAGGATGAAATGGACTATACCATACGGATGTTTCTGTCCACTGTTGAATATAAAAGGCATCAAGAACAGTAGTTCAGGAGTGGCTACTTGTTATATGGACAAATTTCAGACACTGTCTGTTTTGATTATAAAATCTCATTTTTGCATTCCAGAACTAAAAGGTAGTCAGTCTAACAGGACATTTGGGAAAGAAGTATTTACATTTCCTAGTGGCAGCGTTGCAGTGAAGGTGATGACAGTTAACGGAAATTTGTAGGGAACTGTAATTTCTTCAGTTAGATCCACTGATTTTTATTTGTTTTTTAAAGGACAGACCTTTGGGAATATTGTCCTCTTGGTGACATGCATGTTTCTTTTTAGCTGTATTTGAGACTGGAGTTGGAGCCAATTTCATCCTGCAAGGAAGATAGCTGGTTCATTCACCAGTTAAGCCAAAATACTAATATTTGGGACCATGTTTAAAGCTATTAACCAAACAGGTATGGCAATTTAAGAGTTACCTTCGGTACACGATGAACATGCCTACAAGTTTGTCAAGCATTATCAGCAAGAGAAACTTCCTCTTTCTTCAAACTGCTTCTCTTACATTTTGTCTCACCATAAAAGGAATAAAAAAAAGGAGAAACCAAAGTCTGAGTCCAATATATTAAAGTTAATTGTATAATTTAAATGGATGAGCTTATCTTTTGGGGGGGGGGAACAGTTTTCTACTTCTTTGTCTGCTAAAATCCTCCTTTCAAATCCCTCTATAAGACATAGATCCTTCATGGAGGCCAGCTAGAGAAAGTTTCCTCATCCCTCTTTCTTCCTTTGCTTTATCTATCACATTTGTGTGAATTTGATTATGGGCTTCTTGAGGCAAGGAATGAAGGAAAAAAAATACGTTCTTAAATACTTTAATGTAAGTCTGAAAAAAATCTTTTGAAAATCTGCGGAGATTCTCCAGATGGTCACAAGTGTAACTGGTTTAAATATGTTCTTGGGCCTTTGAAGGGTATATAAAAGCTTGTGTACACATAACTGTCATAGTAACAAATAACAGTCTTCATATAAAATTATAGTCTGAGACAACAAAGGTCAGTAATGTTCATCTGAAGGCTCCTGATAACTGATGGTTTTCTTAGTGCTTCAGATCCCTGAATTCTGGGTTCACATTGTAAAGAAACTTGGGAGTGTACAGACTGTATTTCTTTTGGGTAAAAATAAACTGGAAGATTTTATGAGTCTACGTTATACTGTCCAATATCGTAGGAACCACAAACAGGCAACTTGATAAGGAGGCAGTAAAGCACGAGATCACAAGTCTGCCAAATTAACTGGAGTGCACACTCGGGAGCTTACATTGTTTTTTTCTGGCTGTCAGAGAACAGACAACAAAAAACCTGGGATAGAGTGGCCTGGACAAAGAGTACTTGATCTAGAATAGAGTTTTCTTATATAAAGTTAACTGACAAAATGATTTGAGCTGACTTGAACAAATAAAATGAGTTTATACTAGAACAGTATTTTGTGCCTTGTGCTTGTAATGGTTTTCATCTAGTGCAGATTTGTCGTGCCATCAAACCAATGCGTGAGCCTTTCATTTACTTGTAAAAACTCTCAATGAAGTCACTCACTCTTATAAAGTAAAATGTAGTGTTTTATTAGATTACCAAAAACAAGATCAAATAATTTCAGAATCACTACACTACAAGCAGAATGAAGCTTCACACTCCCCAGGATGGGCACCCAGCAATGTAATGTGGAGTTCTGCATCTGACCAGTCATTTCACTTGCCTTTTTTGGACCTACTTTGCTCTTCAGTGACACCAGCCATAGAGCAGTGGTCTAACCTTGCAGAAAACTGGGAAAAGTGAATACTTTTCTTCCAGTTTAACTCTGCATTAGATCATTATGCAGCCAGCTGGTGTAAGACTCTAGCAACATGGGGTAGTTCGCGGCCGAATACCAAAAGACTTAGCTTACTGGAGAACAGTTAACCTTCATTTTATCTCATTTTTAACCTAAAAACTCAGCTCTCACCATTCAGAGGAAGGACAAATAGCTACCACTGTGTTATGTTAATCTTGAAGTAAATATGTACCTGTACATTAAACATATTTTACTAGCTTAAGAAATCTGTCTTTTTCTCTAGGGTCTTATAAAATCCTTCATAAAGGTGATTGGAATGAAGCTGGTATTCATCTAAAAGGAATTGCATTACATGATTAATGCAAACCAATATCTTTCTGATCACATAATCCTTTAGCATAACAAAGCCAGTTTTCTCAATAACTTAACAATGTACTCCTGATAGGTGGGTTATCTCTCACTCTCCTGGTAATTAGTACAAGTGATAACCCTGTTAATCTTTTTCTTTAAATCCTCTTTTGTCTGGGAGCCTCATTCACTGAGCAATATATATTCACTCATATATATTGCTATTCAGTATATAAACTAACTGTCAACAGAAAGATCAATGTGCCTCTTTTGGAAAAGATGGATGGAATGATCTTCTGTTGTTTGCATCACCCTTTCTCAATATATTCAGACTTCACTCACACATCTGTGCTATCTATGAGCCATTAGGCTAAACTTATTCTGATAGTTATAGCAGCCTAACCATGCCATACCTTCTGCCTACATTCAAGACAGACTGCAGAGATAACAGTTTCCTATACTGTTTTGAATCACAGAGAGTAAAATTTACATCTAGTTGTCAATGTCAGTGAGATACTACTCAGAAATTTAAAAAAGACATGACACCACGTTCAAAGATGTACAGGTGAACATATATATAACCGGCATAAAAGTATTTTGTAGTCATAGGTTACTCTATCTTAGACGTAAGAAATGTCAGAAAACCAATCAATATAAATTATTGCCATGAGGTATGCTCAGGAGGGTCAGAATGAAAAATGACTGATGTTAGAGGAACACAATATACCTTTAGAACTGGTTGGTTTTTCTATGATAAAAATCTCCAGATGTCAAAGTTGTTTCCATTTCAAGGATCTGACACAAAAAAACCTACAGAAAACTCAAACCCACCTGAAATCATCACTGACGCTTTTTCTTTTAAAAAGTCCCACATAAGTGAAAAAGAAACGACATAATGGTCGTCAATTTGAAAGGAAAAAAAGTAAATAAAATTGTCATAAAAATATGATGAATAGTAGACATTTTCAAAAATTCAATAGGCTTCAAAGATACATTTTGTTTTCTAGACTATCTAATTTTTCAATTAATAAAAGTATTTGAAAAATATAAACTAGTTCAACACTTTAAACAGATATAGGAAAGTTACCTCCATTCTGAAGATGAAGAGAACAAGTTAAAAAAAAGACTGTTGACCTAACAAAGAACAGCTCTGAACTTCAAATCCAAATCACAGGACTGCTTTTGTTATTAGCATATTACCTCCATGTTAGCCCCATGCTTTCTCTAAGGTTTCTCTCTGGCAACATTCTGCCTGTCCAGTGCTCTAGACTCAGTAAGCAGGTGGGAAGCAGGTTTTCATTGAGGCTAACCTTCTGCATGGTATCTAGGCCATCCTGTGAAGTGGGAGCTGCAGTTCCTGGAGGCCACAGAAGGCCAGGACCCAGGTTTCTTCCTGAAGGAGAGCGAGCTCTCACCTGTAATTCAGTGGGAAAATAAGGAGCATGAACTCCCTGTTTTGAGTTGAATGCTATGTGATCAGTGAGCATTAGTTTTAAAAGAGATCTAGATATGTCTTTGAGTATGTAACAATGAGGAGCCTTGTCTTTGAATTCCAGAAAGCCTTGGGAAGAAAAATTGTCACTTGAATACTCAGCACAAAAAATGAAGCAGGAAT
>NW_010512388.1:42450-48280 GCF_000687285.1 Phaethon lepturus
AGTTCTGACACTTAAATCTAGGTATTTACAATACCTGAGTTGCCTAAGTGGGATAGAGATGATTTCTGGGTTTCTCTGCTAAGAATATATGCTGGCATTGTGTTTACGAGTTTAAGTGTTTTCTTGAATCTCACCTTAAGTAACTTACCTGGTCCATAGGAAAAGCTACTAGCAAAGCCAAGAACAAAATCCAGCTCGCTTCCTCAATTTCTTCATCAGAAGAGCATTCTTTCTTTCTAAGGACTATAGATGTTACCTAAGTGAAAGAATAGTTGATGGAAATTTAGAGATATAAGAAATGGCTGGAAAAATACTCCAAGGAAAGATTTATAAAGAATAAACTAATTAATTTTCTTAAATGCACAATTAAAAGCAATGAAAAAAATGTGATAAATGCAGCCTGAGATTCATAACTTGTGATATTCTCACTAGACTTTTCACCGCACTTTCACTTTTTTGTTTGTTTTTGTTTGCTGAACTCAAGCTGAATACTGGCCAGCAGCCAGAATCAAGAAATGACTTGGGTGCTTTCCAGGAATTGACAGAGATTTACAAATGCCTTTGGCTGCCAGTGAGAAGGCCAACAGAAGTACGTATAGGAAGGGAAGGTGGTTTAATGGTTGAATCACATTGTGCTGTGTTAGGAAATTACTTCATAACGTATCTCGGGTTCTTTTTTTCTCATAAAGAGGGTAAAAACAAGTATAAAGAAATTAGAAGTCAGAATGAATGTCAAGCAGATGGGTAGATTTACAGATAAATCTCAGTAACACTTTCTGTCAGTATAAACTTTTCTATTATTTGCTTTCATCAAATAAATCACAGAATGTCAGACAGCAAGTGTATGTATGATATTATTTCCTCCTCAATGATTAAGAAATAATAATTGTAACATATTCCATAAAATACAAGCAATATCATTATCTAGTCTTCCTGCAAGAAGTCGGTTATTTGAGGTTATTTGCTTTACACAATGTGAGGCAACAGCAAGTCAGCCCTAACTATGAAGTTTCAGAGTTTTCATACTGATTGAAGATCTCTGATCTATTTCAGAAAGACTTTACTGTGAAAACACCCAAAACATCATACATTTAAGAATTTTTGTAGGATTCATCTGTGTCTGTTGGATGTCTTGTAGGTAAGCCATGTTCTTTCTTCCAGTCTTGGTCTCTTTTCAATCCTTTTCTAATGGCTTCCTGGAATACAGTAGTTCCCTTTTGCATACCTAGAAAAAGTTTCTTTCTTTTCACTACCTATGAGTCTTGGCTGCATGTTTGATCCATGCTCTTCTGAGCAGCCTCCCAGGCTCTGCTGCTGCTGCCTTCTTGCTCCACCATGACCCCATTCTTACTTGACCCCTCCTTTTCCCTGGGCTCTTTGCCCAGGTCCAAGTACTCATCCCACTTTGTGAAAGTGCAGTCACTGCCTGTGATGGTGTGCTCCCCACCCCCCAAACTGACCTTTATTTCCCATAACACTGCTCAAGCAACAGCCACCCATGGTGGTTGTAATGGATTTGTCTGGTTGTGATGGCTGCATCCAGCTCAAAGCAGATTCAGGAAACAGATAACAACACAATACCCAAGGGCTAATTTGAGCAAGGCACCCACCTAACCACAGTGCTGGTCAATGAAACTAAAACCTGTGGTTGGTATGCAAATATGAATATGGGTCAATCATCTTACCCCCATAAATAGTGAGCAGCCCAAGAGCCCTTTTCGCTCTCCTGCACAGCAGTGGGCTGGGTTACAAGATCTTCCCTTGACTAGGGACACTTCTCAAGGTTACGCCTGCTGCAGGGATCCCTTACTCTTCAATACTGATAGATTTCTTGCCACAACAGATGCTCGGTAAGTGACTGATAGCTTACTAAACTTTGTAAGCTTAGCTAAGATTATATCTTAGATTGATTGTATATATACAATCTTTTAGACATAAACCATTAACCAAGTTTAGGACTAGGTTTTGATGCAGCCACATCTAGACTCCTTTGAGTAGGAGTTTAGAAAGCAAGGGGGTCCTTCCTCTCTGAACGTCCTGACTCAACAGGAGGGTCTAACTGACAGTTTTGTCTGAGTTACCTTGTCCTCTATGCAGTAAATAATCAAGTGTACCTTGCCATTGAATCTTGTAAAACCACTGTCACATTTGTTATCAAACTTTGTTAAATCACTGTTTTATATCAATAAGCATATCGCTGCTTCTCTCTCACAAGTGAAGTGCATCACTCCATCTGCAACACTGCCCTCCCAAAAACGTCAGGTTGGCTCTGCGCAATGCGTTTCTGTCTACCACCCCCAGACTTTTAACTGAACAGAACATAGTTAGAGGCAGTAATTAGGGAACAAAGAAGAAAATTCTACCATCCAAAAAGATGCCATCTATCACATCTGGTTTTGACTTAGTGTTACAGATTTGTCTACTTCGTTTAATCTATCATGATTATTAAACTTTGTCATGACTTTTTCATGATTAATTTTCTCAGCCATTACATTTTGAACAATGCTGTTCTCTAAAACAAATTTTGTGTCCAGGAAACTCTATCGTCACAAGAGATTGTTCCTTGGTTTTCATGTATTCACCTAGTTCAACTTTATAACCAAAGGAAAGCAAGATTTAAGAGCATCTGGTACAGATATTAAGATTGGTACCTGATTGTAATTATTTTAGCAGCATAATTAGGGCTTTGCAGTTATTAAACAATTACAGTTGTCATCAATTTTGAATATTTTGCTTTAAACCTTAGTGGTTTATTGCTAATTGTGTGATTTGATATAAACTTAATTGGTTATGATGACTGATTTAAATAATCATTGCATCTTATAAAACTATACCTCAGACAGAGTAGATTTCTTTAAGAGATTTTTGTTCCTCTGGGAACAAGACAGAAATAACCACCGCAAGGATAAATATATCCCACTGAATTTAATCTTAACTCCGTTTTATCTAAGTAATCAGAGCATGAAATGCAATGGTTAATAATAAATTAATGACACTAGGAAAAAGATCCAGATAGTAGTTCTGTTTTGGAATATTCTGAGTAGGGCTTAGTTATGGTTCTCATAATTGACTCTCCACAGGGGACAACCAAAAAGAGAAAAATTGTAGCGAGTGGAATGGCCGAGAAAGACATAAGATTTCATTTCTTAGTCTTAAACATAATGTAGAAAGGTCACAACAAACTTCACCCGTGTGGTGGGCTGACCTTGGACTACAGCCAGACACCCACCCAAGTCCTCTCTTCCCCCTGCAACAGGTCAGGGGTAGCCAACAGAATGAAAATGCTCGTGGTTCAAGATAAAGACAGGGAGGTCACTTACCAGTCACTGCCACAGGCAAAACGGACTCAACTCACAGGAGTCTAATTTAATTGACAATTAAAATAGATTTAGATGGTGAGAAACAAAGACAGAAATTAAACCAAAAACTTTATACCACCCCAACCTTTTTTCCTAGACTCAGCTTCACTCCTTTGCTCCCAGATACTCTCTGCAACCTGGGCATTGCAGGGGCACGAGGAATGGGGATTGTGGTCAGTTCATAATAGCTCCTGTCTGCCTCATCTTTCTGCTCATGCTCTTCCCTGCTTCCTGTGTGGGTTCCTTTCCACATGCTGCAGCTCTTGACAGAAGCCTGCTCCTGTGTGGGCTCTCCACAGGCTGCAGCATCCCTCAGGGTACATCCACCTGCTATAGCATGGGACCCTTCACGAGTTACAGGGTGGATATCTGCTCTAATATAGTCCTTTATGGGCTGCAAGGGGACAACCTGCTCCACTGTGGTCTCCACAGGCTGCAGGGGAATCTCTGCTCCAGCACCTCGAGCACCTCCTCCCCCTCTCTGACCTTGGTGTCTGCAGGGTTCTTTCTCACATTTTTTTTGTTTCCCCTCACTCCTCTCTACCTTCAAGTGTTATTGCTCTTTCTTAGATCTGTTTCCCAGAGTCATCACCATCTTGGCTGACAGGCTCAGCTGTGCCCCATGGTGGGTGTTCTGGAGGTGGCTGGAGCGAGCTGTGTCCAGCACAGGGCAGCCCCTGGCCTCTCCTTACAGAGGCCACTCCTGCAGCACCCCCGCTGCCAGGACCTTGACACCTCTGCCTAATTCAACCTGACAATCCTTCTAAAACTTTGAAATTGCAGAAACAGGTGGAAACTTATCAGGAAATATGTTAGTTTAGAAGGAAAATCAACATCATCTAAATCACAAGCCTCATCTGACACAAAGCCCACTACTAACAAGTCTCTCTGCAGAGATAAGATTAAAGATGTGCATGTAAAGAGTAGCTGATAATTTGTTTCATCATCAAACAAAAACTGAAAAAAAGCCAAGGTTATTATAGGTTAAGGGGTTGTTTCTTTGCAGTAGAACAAGAAGTGCCTTCCTTTCCCAAGTGTACTTTTCAGGTTTGATGCAATGGTTCCCTAAATTCAGAATAAATCAACATGCCACTAGGTAATTGAAAGACAGAAAAGACAAGTGCAACCTGCTGGGCTTTAGAGGCACCTATATTTCCCAGTGAAGCTTATAAACAATGTTGCCCAACTCTCATGCTCCAGCTGCGGGCTCAAGGCTTGCTAAAAGGAAATGGAAAGCTGGACGGAGCAGCTCCAAGCACAGGGCTGATGATCCCTTCCAGCTTCTGTGAGATCTGGCTTTGCAAGAAAGGACCCATCCCAGCAGGACTCAGTCTTCGACAACGATCAGGTGCCTCATGAGTTGGAAAGCGGCTATGGGGGAGATCTGTTGAATCTTTTCACAGAATTTGCGATGGTGCAGATGATGTCCTGCAAGAACAATGTTTTACAGTTCTACAAATGCTTTAGCTGTAACCACCTTAACCTGAGAAACTCCCTCATGTTTAAGCTGATGCCAAACGTGAGTGTCAGGCTGGTAAGCATGAGGAAGGGCAAGCCTGGAAGTGATTGTTACAGGCATTAAGCAGTGGTGAGAAGAGCACAAAATGCTGTAAAGGAAGATATACAACAGACTCGGGATATTTTTCTCTTCTAAGGCTTTTATTCAGAAATGGATTATTGAAAGTAATGTTCTTGTGTCAGGTTTAGACTGCTTAAAGGTGCCACTCAATTAAATTTTTCCCATAATGTGCAAAGCTTGCATTAACTTTGAATTTCTGTTCGCCCTATCCGTATTATATCTCTCATGTGCAACAACATGGATCACATTTAACCCTTCAACTAGATGTACTTTTATCTTAAATAGGTTACTAAGCTTCCTATGTTCTTTGACTTCTACATAACATCTTCACAGAGAAATCAGAGAACCTTGATATAACAATTTTTTGTGAAACAATATCCTTAAAATATGACCACAAACAATTCATGAAAGGACATAAATGTTAAAGATGTATGTCTATGAATGATAATTCAGGAAAAATGATACAAAGCTTGAACAATTGTTTTAATCACATAAATCCTTACAGTTAATGGACTTTAAATTGCAACAGTTTCACATTTTGTTAGCTTTGATAATATAAGAAAGAAGCAAGGGTCTGATGAAGCTGTTTCTGTGAATTATACTAGTTGTACAAATTCAGTGTCTTGCATAAATTTAATTTAAATAAAATAAAATATATAGTGGAGAGTTATCACAGCAATTCTTTAATTCAGTTCATTGTAAATGACAGTTTGATGTTTTGTCAGGAAGGTCAGAAATATACCATTGCTGAGCTGGACTTTATTTAGATATTTTGAAGGAGTAATTTGTATTCTGAAGGGTTTTAGACAGCCCATTCCATTTCTGTTTCATATAAGTTCAGGAACTCTGAGCAACAGATAGAAATAAAATAGGAATTCCATTCTAGGGAAAG
>NW_010512388.1:48311-69958 GCF_000687285.1 Phaethon lepturus
AAGACAGAGGTCTTAAAGCCTGACTGTATTTTTATTTTGCACTTGATAAAGAAAAAAAGAGCCTTTTTGAGAATAAAAGATTACTGCATTAGTAATTTTGCAGTCCACACAATGGTGGGATAACAAACTGGAAAGAGGGGCATTACCTTTCACAAATATTTGAGGCAAAAACCATTTCAGACAACATAGCCAGTGATTTAGTAGGCACCACACATTCAATAAAGTGCTTAAGCTTTTAACTTTAGACATATGTCTAAATGTCATAGTGAGTGCTTTGCAGAACAGTGATGCACTTAAACATAAGCTTAAATGCTTTGCTCATCTGGGACTTTAATGAGTATCTCTCTGATAATTTTGACCTAATACAGAATGATCATTTTCTCTAGGGATTACTAGCAGTTCAGTTAAATTCTGTTTTTTTCCTAACTACAGATGTGAAATAAAATCCTTTAGAAACTGAGTGTAAACCACAAATTATGCCTTAGAGACATGAACTAAAGTCTGAGATAAGAAAAGCTTGGATTTTTGTGCACTCAGGCACCCAAGCTCAGGGGAAGCAATATAATGCTGCTTGCATTTTCAAAGTTCATGTGACTTCAGTGAAATTTCCTTTTGTGTTTACTACCTCCTATTCTTTGAGTAATTAGTTTCTTGGCATAAGGCACAGCAATGACAATCAAAAGAAACTGTTACTTTGAAGATTGTACTATAAAAGAAGCCAGGAAACAGGATTCACAGTTTAAAAACTTTATGGCATGAAAGACTCTTCTAGTGTCTTACATACTTGTTTTGCTTAACCAGGCACAAAAAGTTCCGACAAACAGGTTAAGTGCCCCTTTCTCTAACACATTCAGGCTTTCATTCTGTAGCAGGTATAACTCTCTATTGATTCTTACAAAGGGAGAAAGAGAAGCTGAAGTAAATGAAGCATGTTATTGCATATGTTCCCAAATATATCAAAATCCGAACCAGTTCCTATGGCTCTATAAACTGGTTAAAACAGGTTACAAGTAAGACCTTAAAAGAATAGGAACTTTGCATCCAACAGAACCTGCCAATTAAGATAGCATTTAACCTAAAGTAAGAGGAAAAACAATCTACTTCCATATGCTGTCAGCCATATAGTAATCCTGTAATAGCAACAAAAAATGTAGTGCAGAGTTTCTAACTTCAAAATTGTCACATTTATTTGCACACAAAAAATGTGCTTTTTACTTTGCTTTAACAGATAACATCTTGCAGACATAGTTTGATAGAGGCAGTATCCACAGACGTAAGAATCATCTTGCACCTAAACTCAGTTAAGCTGTTTTCAAACAGTACTTGAAATTCATGCATACAGTCACACATCTGCAAATTAGCTGTATTTCTTATAGCATGGTCTATATAGCCACCAGTTCTGAAATTCAGACATAGACTTTGAAATAGGATCATTTGAAAGAAAAGTACAGAATTGCTTTATGACCTGGAATTTCTTTAAACTATTTATTTTTTATTTGCAATTAGTTATTAAAAAAAAAAAGTAAAAGCAAGAAAAACAGTGCTAGACAGACATGTAGCAGTTTCTCATAAGCCTTTTGGTTGCATTACTCCTTGGTTATTGTTACAGCTTTTCAGAAATTGGTTTTGCAGGAAATACAAATAGCAAGGGGGAATAAAATGTTAAGGGGTAAAATTTAGAGACACTGAAATGACCAAGGAGATAAAATGGTATCAAAGTCTATCTGAATAGCAAAACTTGGAAATATCTGCTAAACTGAATAAAACAGTTCTTTCGCCAGTGCTCACCACTTAAGGATTTATAAAATGACTGAAAAGTGGTTTGAAAGTACTACCTTATCATATTTCAGCATTTTGCAATCTCACTTCAGTCAACTTGGAAGTAATGATCCACGGTATTTGGGAAGAGAAAAACAGGCCCACAAAGTTTGCAATCAGCAGACCAAACAGCTGTGCAGCTATTTACCTTACAGTGATACCATATTAGTTATATATGGGACACACAAAGATCCAGAATCATTCCAGTGTACATATATATGTGTGTGTGTATACATATGTGTTTGCAATCTTCCCATGTGCACATTCCTGTATAATTTCAGATGATGGTGTTTGGGGGTTTTTGAGTGCTTTTTAGTAACTACCATAAGTGTTCTGATGTCATTTCAATTTGACCTTGCCAGAGCAGTATGTCCAAACACAAGCAGAATGCTTTTGACTTCTTTTGGTTTGTTTACCCAGTCTGCAACATTAACGCAAGGAACCGGGTGGGGAAGGAAGAGGGAAAACAGTATTGATAACAATCTTCCACTGATATACCAATAAATTTGGTTTCGTTTATAAAGAAAGCAAAATTTTGAAGTACACATATTTGTTCTTAAAACAGAAAGCCTGATTTTCCAAAAAACTTCACCAGTTCAGAAATACTGCCTAAACAGTGAGCGGTGAGTTAATATCATTATTAATTAATCACTCTTTGGCAGTTCAAGGAAATTAGAAAGCTCTTTCTCTGCTTCCTGGCCATACTAAAGGGACAAAAATGGCAGAAAAATATTCCTCCTGTTGACATCTAGTAGTCCTTTACTAATTAACTAGTCATGTCCCTTTTAAAGAGGCAAGACTTAAGCCTCGGTGGACTGCACACTCTGACCTGATTCCACAAAGCACTTGAACACACACTTAACATTCTATATGTGTAGTCTCTCTGAAGCAGGCGTGGAGTTGAAGTTGATACAACTCATTCTTAAATCTGCTTCCAATTCAATATTGTCCTACAAAGTATGTTTTTTAAGGAAAAAAGTTCCATCCATTTTCTTTAGCTTATTCCCCAGTCCATTTCTACATATTAAGTAGTATTTGTGATATTAAGCCTCAGTTTACTGCATCCTATATTGAATCCCTCATTCCTTTTGCTAACCCTTAATTTTATATACCTCAAATTAGTTTTACCACCAACTAGGTCTTTATCTATTATGTGGTAACACTTACCTGGGTACACTGAATTTACTTGGTGTAATTCAGACATTTATTTTTTTCCCAGGCTCCAAAACATCCTTAGGCTTATATATCCAATTACAAATAAAAATCAAACATATTAGCTCCCTAATCCTGGGGACTGGCAACTGTCTTGCATGATTTAGCATCTGATTTTTAATCCTGAATGAGAGTGATACCCAGAAATCTCCACAGAATTGCATGTTTCAGAAAGAATTTAAATGGCACAGTCTCAAACAGCAACAAGAAGGCTGAGAACTTGATAACAATTTGTTTGCAGGAATTCTGGATTAGCTTCATTTTATAAGATTTTTTTTATTGATAAAAATTTGTTTTAATCATCATAAAAACTTTAATTTTGCAAAAAAGATGGGGATATGTATAAACTAAGAAAAAATCCATACTGCTAACTTTTCATCAAAAAGTCAAAGTACAAAAGCATTGTGAGAATTTAAGGCAAAAAGTACATTTTCTTTTCTCTTTCTCTCTTTTCTAGACATTGCACTTTCCCAGTTTTATTTTACTCTAAGCGACTATATCTATTATTAGTGAATAAAAAATTTTCTTGCTCAAGTCAAATGATTAAAATCAGAAGTTTGAACCTTTCCTTGTAAATATATTCATCTTTGTGTGGAAAGTAAAGGCAAAAGATCTTTTTAATCCTGTGGAATTCATGACCATGTGATCCATCTGGATTGGTCTGCAGCAACATGTCTTTCTGGCAAGTTGCTTTTCTAGTTTTTAAACCATTTTCTAAGCAAGTCTCCAAAAAGTTGATACAGAATGACAAGCTTAGGGGACATTTGGACTAGTGATTAATCAAAGCAGGCCACCTTTTGCTAATTAATACCCCTGTTGCTAGAGAATTTTTCTTTCCAGAGTCAAAATGTTGTTGAAGTTCTCAGCTGTATGTCAATGCTGCATTAAGCTGGTATTACAGTAATCAACTGTGAAAGGCCCCAGATGTATTGTGGAGGAGAAAAAGGAAACCTTTTATCAAAAGCCAGTTCCTGCTTCCTGAACTATGATATAGCTTCTAAAGTTTCCCTCCAGATAACAGGCTGCAGTCAGAGCTTAGAGTATGGGAGAAGGGAAACACACAGGTATGTGCACATATACTCAAATAGAGTATAATTCTCCTCACACAGAAGCAGATGTAACAAGTGAGGTGTACCAGTTAAATGAAAGCAAATAAAGATAATTTCCCAGAATCTAGTAAAAAGTCTACAGAACAGGGATGTAATTGAACTGCTTCTGAAAATAAGACTAAGTTCTCTTTGAGTGAAGGTACCGTAAAAAGAGGTATTTTTTAAAGTCATAGTAGTATTTTACTCTGATACAATGGCATTCTTCATGTTAAGTTGGAAGGTCAAGATATGAAAAAAAAAATATATATATACACACACACGGCTTAGAAACCTTTTTGTGCCCTTTGCCAAATATTCCAATGAGGTTTGAATGAGTTTAACTATAGTACTGCCTAACTCCATCACATACATTTACATACATACCAAATACTAAAGAAAATGTGTGATTTTGTGTTATTTTTAGCTTTGCGTATTTTTCTTCCACTTTTATTCATTTCACCTTTGAGACTTAAGGTAAACTCCAAGCAGAGACTAGAAAAGCAAATAATTTCCTTTTAATGACTCCTCCAGGAAATCAGTTAATGGGGGTTCACCCTGGGTCATGTAAAACTGCTATCACAAATCTTTAAGCCACAAATGAACTAGGAGAAGAAATCTGTCTGCCACACATGGTGTGACTTTGGGTGATTTTTCCCAGGTGCTTCTTTCACTAATTGATAAAGAGTAACAAATGCTCAATGTGTGGCAAAAAAAAAAAAAAAAAAGACCAACACATTCACATTCTGCTTCCTATATAACTCATATCCTGTGCTTTTCCCATAATTTTGTCATTTGATATAAAACCAACATCGTGTATATTAAAAGGATTAAAAGCTAGCTGCTATGTTTCAAAATTTAACTGTTGATAGGGAACCATCCTGAAACAGGTGCACTCCCTGTGGGTCCTAAAGGGATCCATTCATATACTCTCTTGTGTAATTCCTTTATGGGAGGAAAACCTGATATATTCTTGCTGCTAAAGTTAGTGGATGACAAATAGATTACAAAAAAGGCAAGTAAAGAGGAAGAAGGAGGGGCAGGGGGGAGCAAACCAGAGTACTCCAGACAGCTTGATAATGTGGGCACAAATATGTAACTCCTGCCTTAATATGATGAGCTGTAAAGCAAGAAATCTACCCAAGGAGGCGAGAGTTCTGGCAGAGATTAGAAAGGTCATGGTAGATAACGAGCCAAACATGAGCTGTCATTACAGATCTACAGCTGAAAGGAAATCCTTGGATGTTTAAACAGAGGACTATCAATTAGGAAGGTTACATTACTTTTTTATCTGGCAATCATGCAACTGCAATTGCAAAGCTTTATCCACTTTTTGGAGGTCTAGAAAGATATTAATCAGTTGGAGAGAGTTCAAAGGAGAAGCATGAGATTGATTAAAAGACTGGAAAATGTGCATTACAGTGAAAGACTTAAGGAGCTAAATCTGTTTATCCTAACAACAGTAAGAAGAGATCTAATCATAGTAAGTATTTAAATGGCAAAGGAATGTTGTTAATAGAGAGTTCTCAGTCCCCTTATAAGTATATTAAAATAAAACAGCTTAAACTGAAAACCAGACCATTTCAATCTCCAGTTAAGCAAATCCAGGAGAAAATTAAGAAAACAAGATATATGTCTCTGTGTATTGCCTTTGTATAGAAAAGGGAAATATATCACTAGTAGTTTTCATTTCTTTTGACACTGTAGAGCAACTGAGTTTGAGAAGAGAGCTATTCAATGAAAACTTTAGATACGTTTTGTTGTGAAGTTAAGAGTGACAGATCCAATGTCTTAACAGAATTCTATAATGAAAGAGGTATCATGGACAGTTTACAAAAATAAAAAATTACAATAAAACCATTGGCACGCAATACACAGGAAGACAAAATAAAATAAATAAATAAAACCCAAAGCAAAGGAGAATAAAATTGCTTAATTTCTAAAATAGAAGCTGTTTTGTACTTCAGTCATGAATATGAGAATACAATGTGATTTGTATTAGTCCAAGGATGACTGCAAATCTGTTCATCTTCTGGCCTGACACACTAAATTTGTAGTGCAAAGATTTCACTTGCAGAAATCACTGTTCAAGCTGAATTCCATGAACAAACATAATATTTCTGTTTTTCTCCAACCTTCATGATTTTATGCAAGTCTGTGGTAATTGTGCAATTCAATAAAAGTTTCATATTGAATCCAATTATAAATATGTCATGGCACAGGTCATGTCCTTCAGTGACATGAATCACTGTGCTTACTCAGTAACCTGCTGTGTTGCTGGGTGTAATTGTTTTAGACCTCTAGATTTCAGTAGAATATATCTTCATGAGTCCCATTAGATTCCCATGAAATCTTGACTCTTCCCCTTTGCTACTGCACTTGGCAAACTCCTGCTATGTACTTACCATGTGAGAAATGGAATACCTTTTAAGAATCGAATAAATTCTAAGTCCATGTTTTGTTTTCTAGGTCACTTGACAAAGATTTAGAAAATAAGTTCCCCTCCTTCCTATATGGTAAAACATCTACTCCTTCAGTTCAACATATATATGATCAGCGTCCCATCTTCCTGTTTTTCTGACCTAACATTGGTCTATTGTTGGTCAGACATACTTTGAAAGATACGTGAAACTGAACCACAGTATAGGACAGCACTGTATAAACAATTTTCAGTCTTCCAAATCCTTATTCACTTAGCTAAGTGTGAAAAACAGTATGAAGATAATAATTTGACTGTTATTATTCTCAGTCTTGACTGAGAAGACAAAGATGCATGCATAAGCATATTTCATTGGTAGATAAATCCTCCAAACATTGCTGCAAAAACCACTAACAAGCTCACTTCATATTCAGTATTGATGGAATTAGTCTTTCAGGGAATTGCTTTGTACTGACCAGGTTCTAAATTTCTCTTTAAAGTCAAAATAGAGTTATTCTTCCTCTTGATTGTAAAGCAGGCTTTCATACTGGGGATAAATGCAGTATGAATGATTTATGGTTCTTCTGAAATGGAAAGATAAAGACATCATAAAGAAATGGGGCATTAACATTAACACTTTATGACATAAGACAGTGTCAAATCTTCATATTCATGGAAATCAAGACATTGTTCACTCCATTTAGAGAATGAAGATGCTTTTTTAATCAAATGAGGGGCATATGGTGAATAATCTTTGAGAAGTAGACAATTTACATTTTCAAATATGGAATAATGAAATACACTAAATAAATAGTTACATTAATTAGCCAGTGGTAATCAGTGGATTCAGCCAAAGGTTGCATTAAATAAATTGATGATGGGAGGAGCAGAAAAAGAAAACCAAGACCAAAAATCCCATGCCTAAATAATCTCTTTCTGTTCTTAGATATCACTCCTAAAATTTGCTTTTTTGTGTTCTTCCCACTTCCTTAGTTTGTAAACAAAAAAATGATTGATTTCCATCATATACAGAAAAGGGTTGAACTGCAGAGTCTCAAACAATTTAGTCTTAAGAGTGATTCTTTGCCAACTACCCCTGTCTTCCTGGATATCAAAAATACCGGTTTAATGCTGAGGGATGTTGCTGCATCGCTAAAAATATACAAATGTTTCACAGACTAAATTGGAAAATATGAGGAGAGAGAGAAAAAAAATGGAAATTCAAATCCGTTTCAGCAACAATATGAGAAAATAAGATACTTTAGATCTAGAATTTTGGAAAAGACAGAACGTAAAAGAAGTTTGGTGGTTGTAAGAATTTCTTCTTCTGTTTAATATTTAAGGCTTATATATTTAAAACAGATGAGTGTTCATTTTTATAGTTTCCAAATGTGAAAAGCTGGAAATAATTAAGCCATTATTTTCACAACATCTCATTTAGACAAATCATTTTTTCTTTGTTACAGCTATGTGTTTAAAAAAAAGCATTACCTTTTTTTCAGACTGGCAGCAATTATAGTCAGGTCAGGGGGAAGATCCTTACACTAGGCTAGCAGATGTCTGAGAAACTTACTATAGCGAAGTAAAATACAAGAAAAAAAGATACAGCAGCTGCTATCTTTGATGGAAATTACACAGATAGATACTGTATAGGAAGATTTTATCTGTGACTCTCATAAACTTAATGGAAGACAACTACTTCAGAATGGCTTCTTAAGGGCTAAACACTTGTGTAATTTTAGATTTTCCATGAGGATAACTTACATGAGTAACAATTTTGTTCCTGGTAAACCTTACTCCTAGCGACTTCCATAAATAATCTGTAACACGATGGGACATATGAAAGGAAAGCACATTGTTTGAAATATATTAAACATGAACTGAGAGAAAATTTGCAGTTTGTACCTATTAAGATATAGAGGCATTTTAGGTAAATCCTTCTGGATTACCATAAACAGCTAAAGTGTGGTCTTAAAGAATCACAGAATGGTTGAGGTTTAAAAGGACCTCTGGAGGTCATCTTGTCCAATGCCTCTGCTAAAGGAAGGACACCCAGGGCCAGTTACCCAGGATCATGTCCAAATAGCTTTTGAGTATCTCCAAGCATGGAGATTCCACAACAACTCTGGGCAGCCTGTGCCAGTGCTCAGTTAACTTCACATTAAAAAAAAGTATTTCCTGAGGTTCAGAAAGAACCTCCTGTGTTTCAGTTTGTGTTCATTGCCTCTTGTCCTGTGACTGGGCACCCCTGAAAAGAGCCTGGCTTCATCTTCTTTACGTTCTTTGTCATGTATTTACATACATTGATAAGATCCCCCTGAGCCTTCTCTTTTCTAGCCAGAACAGTGGGCATGAACAGTGGGCCTGCCATCATCAGCCCATTATGAATAATTACAAGGATGGAATTTATCATAATATCATCATTTGATGATGGGCAAAGAAGGGCAACAAAGCTGGTGAAGGGTCTAGAGCACAAGTCTTATGAGGAGCAGTTGAGGGAACTGGGGATGTCTAGCCTGGAGAAAAGGAGACTCAGGAGAGACCTTATCACTCTCTACAGCTATCTGAAAGAAGGTTGCAGCGAGGTGGGTGTTACTCTCTTCTCCAAGGTAACAAGTGATAGGAGAAATGGAAATGACCTCAAGTTGTACTAGGGGAGGTTTAGATTGGAAATTAGGAAAAATTTCTTCACCAAAAGGATTGTCAAGCATTGGAACAGGCTGCCAGGGGAGTGCTTGTATCACCACCCCTGGAGGTATTTAAATATGTGTAGATGTGGTGCTTAGGGACGTGGTTTAGTGGACTTGGTAGTGCTAGGTTGAGGGTTGGACTTGGTGATCTTAAAGGTCTTTTCCAACGTAAACAATTCTATGATTCTATGATTAATAAACCAGTTTACAGCCTAGATTATGGTTAAAAGTTTATAGTTTATTCATTCAAGATGTGGGTTTTTTTCTCTGAAAATCATAGTGTATTTTCAAGACGGTTAACAATAGATTGATAATCTTCCTAACACCATATGGCACTTAACAAAACACAGTAAAACTGATCTTTGAGTGTGTGGGTGGTGTTTTCAGTGAAATACTGCAAAGAATTCAGCAGCATGCATTCTATTAATGTTTGAACACTGTCTTTACTCTTTGCAGATTTTCATTTTACTGGAAGCAGCACTTTGATTCAAGAAGCAGTGTTTTTCAATTTTTTTCACACTTTTTTATTAAACTTGCAACCACTACCCTTATTATTCAGTTGTCCTCTGCTTCTAAAATCAAATTCATATAGATTATGAATCTATTACCAAAGATTTAAGTGTGTATCATATTGTTATGCAACAGTCTAGAAGTATCCAACAAAACTGAATGTAGCAGGACTTCACTTTATATATCATCTACACCATCTTCATAAAAATCTGGAAATCACTGAGACACAGGAATATGGAATGCCGTGAAGCTACTTACATGGACTTTTAGGAGTCAAATGGCACTTCAACGTTTATGAATGTACTTGCCCTCAGTTGTACTGTTCTCAATTTCTGTACTGCTCAGGCTACTCTGAAAAATGTGTATACCAGAATATCATATATTCAAGTTCTATTGAGCTATGGACCCACAAGGTTATGAAAGTATAAAGTGTGCTTCTAAACTCAGGAGGGTGGTAGACTCAGCTTTACCTATTTAGTCAGTGACAAATCATTAGAATACTAAAGACTATTTGTTCAATCAGTGCCCAGGGGTTTTAAGCCTTTGGAATAAGTAACTAAAGCCTGAAGGACAGCTTTGAAACTCTCATACATGCAGATCTTGATTTAAAAGATAGTGTGTCAAAACATAAAGGATTCAGTTAAATGTACTGGAAAATACCATGGGTGCTGAATTTTGAATTTGGGGTTCCTAAAACTAATGCTATGGTCTTTGAGCAAGCATGACTTCCCAGAAGTGATTGATTTTCAATAGAATGCTCACTGGCTCTATTGAACCATGTTATGACAGGTTGTCAATAATATGAAAGAAAAATTAACATATTTTGGAAACCAAGAACATGGATAATATTTTCTAAGAACTACTTAACTGAATTTTCTCAATCTTTTTGTTTTATATTTAATCTTTCTAATGTATAGAATATTAGTATCATAATTTTCAATAGAACTAGATGGACAACTTAAATTAAACTATAAAAAATGTATTAACCTCTTCCTGAAATACTCCATAATCTACTACCTGTATGTTGAAGACCAAATAATATAAACATATATACTATATAAATACATACATAAATAAATATAAACAAAATAATAAATAAAATGAGAGAGAGAAAGAAATATAATCAAGCATCTTCTTTATTTTGCTCACTGCCTTCTTCTAAATGTTTCTTTAAAAATTAAAGCAAAGAGAGTTCAGGGTAATTCAGATTCACCGTGTTTTGTGAGAAATAATTCTGAATGCCTGCAGTTGATTATCAGAACAGAAAGCAAGTAAAGCTAACTAGTCCGTAGGTGAACCAATGTCATTAGATCACTGTACTTTTAGTTTTGGCTGGCACTGACAAGTATCATAGGTTTCATCAAGCAACCTAGTCAGCGTGGGCATGTGAATTCCTGAACAATAACTTGTTTAATTTGAAATCAAACTTTTTCCAGAACAATTAGAAGCCTTCATTTTGTTTCTTCAGCTCTCTTTAAGCTGAAAATTATCTTCTGTAGTTACAAGACAGTGAACTTTTAATCACATAGAAAAGGAATGTAGTGAACCTTTGATCATCTAAGGGTCGTCCTCAGCTAATGTAAATTGCCAGAGCTCTATTGAGATGTATAAACTTAGGACAATTTATACAATCTGAAGAACTTAATTTTAAAATTTTTGGGTTTAAGTCATGTAGCTTATTTATTAAAAAGTATTGAATGCATTTTCATTAATTAGAAAAGGAGAAGGAAAATGAAGCCATTTTACCTAATTAATGAGTATTTAATTAGTATGGATGTAGGTTTACTTATAATTATTTTTACAGTGATTCATTTTATGAAATAAGCAGAGGTTTACAATTTGGCACAGACACTTTTGTAATCATTTTCAAACTATAGCATGAGAATGGTGTCACCTTTGTGGTATAGTCCTGTTGCCATAATAATTTTTATGTACTGAGAAGTTTATGGAAAAGACCTAGTTAGATACCTCTAAGGTATTAGAAAAATTCCCAGTGACTACAGAAGACATGGATTAAACCCGCGAAGCGCTGGAACGTTGGATGAAAACAACCAGACTTCATCACTACAGGTCTAAAAGGATTCCCTAGTCTCGTAGCCTGGCTGAAAAAATGTTCAGGAAAGTTTACTTATGCAGTAACCTACACCAATAGTTTGTCCCACGGGAGGTAAAAATCACCTTTGCAAATGATTTCATGGGTAAGAGATTAGTTTTCAAAATCACTCAGGACAAGATCAATAAAATCTTTAAAGTTCAAGGTTTTATTACCAAAACAAGCTTAACATTAAAGCTAATCATGGTATTTTTCATAATAAAATATCGCTTTTTTAATACTAGGTAAAATATTTCAAACCTGTGCAGGTTATATTAACCTATGATATTATCATTAACTTATGTAGTACTTGAAGACTTAAGCAAGTTGATATATGAAATAGGTTTCTAATTTTGAGTTCCTTGATCTGGGCATGTATCTCAGAATGGTCCCAATGCCATGCTGAAGTGGAACAGTTTTCCCTCACAGGAGGTAACTGTCTTGCAGTCCAGTGAACAACCACAAAGCAAGCTTCACAGAGATCTAATCTTCCCAACCAAGGGCCCAAGAATCTGGCATCAACTCCAGCAATCACCCACTGCTCAGTCCAGGTGTAACTATATTTAAAAAGGATCGAGAACTAAATTTGTTAATGCAGAGAAAGAGAGTAAGCAAGAGAGAGGAAGAGAAAAAGAAAACTATTATTTACTTTGGTTCTGTACCTTTCTTATCATTTAGGTCTTTTTTTTAATTACGTCTTAAAATGTAAAGAGGTTACTAGGAATTTACAACTTAACAGTCAGCAGTTTCAAGGTAATGAAAATTAGGGGTTTTTAGTGAAAAAGTGGAAGTTAATGAAAGTTCAGTTGCCACAGAGTAAGAGTATGCATTGGGACAGTCGCTTTTAGACAGTGATTGTACTGGTAGAAATCAAGCTCTTGCTTTAATAGTATTTCTGCAAATCCCCTTCATAACGAATCATTTAAAACTCAGCACCAACACAGAAGGCTTATTTTGTAAAATGTACTTTCTTTAGACTGGCAGGATCCTACCAAATTCAGTGGGAATTCTTATTCACAGGTCCAGATTCCATTCAGCTCTCTGTCTAGATTTTGGTTCTACTAGCTCATGTCAGCCCTTTTTAGCTAAACTAATTTTATTCCCCATGTCCCTGAAATAAATGTCATTCATTAAGAGAGAAATAAAAAGTATCTGAATGATTTAAGTGTGTTTTGTCACATCACTCTCCGACGCACTGTGGAAGAACTCAGTCACGTTCAGCTTAGTTTCAGTTTGGTGAATAACTGAATAACTGAATAACTGAAAAGCCAGGATCTGGCTTTTTCCTTTTCTTCAAGTAAGGACAGAAATAAGCTTCACATGGTGGAAGTTTACTGAAGATACTAAACAGAATAAAATATTACAATCTGTTCCATGCAGCAGCGAACTCAGACATCAAATGACCTCACAACCATCTTTGACAGTTTTTACCTCATTCACATCCATGAACTGATTCAATAACTTTTCCCTCTTTATTTTTGACTGTTTTCAGAAAAGAGAAACATTTTCGCTATATCTGAGTATCTGCATTTTGAAGCTGCTGTTCTTCACTCAGTGTTAAATTCATAACTCCTCAGTATGTTTTCTTAGCTGAGATAGGAAAAGGATAGGTAAGTATGTTTATGTGAAGCTTTCTTGAATATTCCCTGGAAAAGGATATAATCCAACCCCCAGTGAAATCAATTATTTCAATAGTCTGTGAATCAAGCTCAGAGAAATGAACTTCCTTTGTACTAGACAGCTTTATATGTGATTTCAGAATAAGCAGCTGGAAATAAATGCATAATCCTTACAAATGATATTCTCAAAGGCAAAGCTTCCATTAATGTTAATGAGAGAAAATTTGAGTGTATCATAGGAAAGACGGGGGCATGTGATAAAATTAAACAGCTGTAAATTTAATAAGAATAAAAGGAGATCTTTCCTAACCCAGAGTATAATCAACATGTGGAGAAAACTTTCCACAAGAGGTCATCTAGGTGGCTAGATTTAACAAATGACTGGATAGCTTTACAACTATTATTAAAATTTGTTGCTATGCAAGCTTAGGCAATGATGTGAGTAATCACAGTTCAGGCTTCAGGGCTTAAGCTGATTGCTCACGAGGGTTAGAGAATAATCCATCTTCTCATTTCATATTACTCCAAATTCATTTAAGTGCCCTCTGAAAAAGGATAATTGATTTATTTCAAAACATGAGGTAGTGGTCACTAAGTCACACAAACAATATAAAAAGAAGCAACCCCTGTAGTCCACATGCTTTGTTACGTTTTTTGATTACACAAATGTTAATTTAAAGATTGGGGGCTGGGAGCTTACTGCATTGATGAATGAATTCATTGCAGTTCATATAGATTTCTTTTGTGGCTTGGAGACTGCAGAATACCTTATTAGTGCTTTTCTTCATGTCTGATAATTTTTGGTATTCACTGTTATTGTTTGCTTCCATTCCAGAAGGCAAAGAATGAAACAGATATTTTTAATATTGAGGAAAGATACTCTTTACCAGAAAAAGTGTTATATCATTTATAAAAGTTCTCAACCCTGCTGAAAAAAACACTTGTCTCAAGTTTTTCTATCTTCCTCATAAAGCTATGATCAGAATATGGTCTATTAAAATTATAAGTAATTAAATTTGTAAAATTCAACAAAACTGAAGTAACATGAACTCATTTACTATAAAAGGGATTAGTTTATAGAAAATATGAATAGATAATGTAGAAATTATCTTCTTTGCTGCATCTCGACAAATGTTATGGTTGGATTTTTCGACAGGTAGTGTTGTGCAGGTGTCATGGTTCAACCCCAGCCGGCAACTAAGCCCCACGCAACCACTCGCTCATTTCTCCTTCCCCCAGCGGGACAGGGGAGAGACTCAGGACAAACCGCAACCACTCGCTCATCTCTCCTTCCCCCAGTGGGACAGGGGAGAGAATCAGGAAAAACTCGTGGGTGAGATAAAAACAGCTTAATAGGACAGAAAGAGAGAAGGAAACAACAGTGATAACAACGATAATAATACCAACAAAGGAACATAGAAGAACGAGTGATGCCTAATACAGCAATTGCTCACCACCTGGTGATCGACAGCCCGTCCCCGAGCAGCGATTCTCCCCCACCAGCCAACTCCAGTTTATGTGCTGGGTGTGACGTTATATGGTAGGGAATATCTCTTTGGCCGGTCTGGGCCAGCTGTCCTGGCTGTGCCCCCTCCCAGCTTCTTGTGCACCTCCTCACTGTTAGAGCATGAGAATCTGAAAAGTCCTTGACTTAGTACAAGCACTACAACTACTCAGCCACAACTAAAACTCCAGTGTGTTATCAACATACCAACTCCAAAGCTCAGCACTATACCAGCTATTGGGAAGAAAAAAACAACTCCATCCCAGCCAAAACCAGGACAACAGGATAATGCATATTCACTGTTCTAAGACTATCCATGAAATAAGGAGTTTTTGTTTTAATACTATAACACAATATCACTGTAAAATAGCCACAATGAATTTCATAATAATTGGCTTACCCCTCCACTGTATATACATTTTGGCAGCTTGGCTAGACTTTCACTTTTCATATTTCACTGTAAATACAGGTGGAAACTTCTTTCTTCAAAATGCCATTTACTGTGAGGGGTGCAGGGAGCAGAAGCGTTTTTACATTGGCTTCAAAATGTCAAAATATCTTTGCATTTCCAAAGTGACTTTTTGACTGTATTCTCTCACTGGACACATTATGACTAACCTGCTCCACTACCTCATCAGTGAAGATCATGACCTCCGAGACAGAGTACTAGAGATGGTTCAAAGGACACAAGGTTAGTTTGGCAATTAAGATAAACAAATATGGTAGGAAAATATACAATGTGACATTGTTCTGGAAAACAATCAGCTTAATCTGTTTCCATTCTTTCAATAAAGTTTGTCTGGCGTATTCTAGCTGCTCTCATCTAGAAACATTAGGCTGAGTTACAGCTTATAAACATAAAACTGTGTTACAATAACCACTGTTGAGATTTCTTCAAACCCCAGGTGCAATTTTTGTTGTAAGATCTTACCATATTCTGACAGCATACTGTATTGCATAACCAAGACCAGAAGTGCCAGGAATTAATGTTGAGCCAAATATAGGTCAAATAAACTGTATAACGATGGGATATGAGATGGGATGGTCCAGATGTTCTTATATCAAGAACAGTATAGTATAGGACTACAGTGCAGTATTTCCCTTAAACTGCAGCCAGACTTTTCCCTCTCAAAATGCCCATTTGAAATCTATATCAAGAGGATATGTATCCTGTTCGGATTTTATGGCTTGTTATTGATGCTCCTTTAGACATAACAATTTCAGAACATACAGAGTTTCAATAACCTTGTTAGCTTATTTTTCATGTTTAATTATGTGCATGTAATGATTTCAGATTATTTGCTGTAACAATTTAGAAAAATGCAATTATATTTTCAGAGTTACATAATTAAAAAAAAAAAATTAAGATTTGCAAACTACCTGACCATCTCCTGGAATTTAGCCAGAATGACAAGATTTCATGTTTATAGAAGACATTGGAAGAGTAATCCCAAATGTCCACAACTGCTCAATCCTTTATTTCCACATGTTACCAGCTGAATAAAGTAAATCCTCAGAGCTGACAAAGAGGCTTCAGTATACATCTGAAAGGTTTAGAAAAGAAGTACCAATTCATCTTAATAGGAATTGGACCTGGTGCACCACAACACAATTAGGAAATTTAACTATATCAAAATCTTCTGTAGGTGTATGTTAAATCATCCCCAGTGAAGGACAAGGATCATAGATTAAATTTATTTTATGTGGAGATTTTTCTATAGCACCCATCCATTGCAGAAAGAAGAGATTGGTGCCAAAGTTCTGTCAAATATTTACTTTGGCTGCAAAGCGAAGTGAAAAGTTCCTTCCCCTTGGCTCTTCATTCTTACTCTGGACTGTAGTTTGCTCTCCCTTTCACACCACTATAGCAGTTCATGGTGCTTGAGTTCAAATAGAATAATCCTACTTAAAAATAACCCTTTTTTGAGATTTATTTTTAACCTCAGTCAGTTCAGTGTCTGCTTTATATTTACAGCAGATATGTAGGACCACTGAATGCTAGTATAGAGACAGCATAGAAAAGCTGAGGAAAGATCTTATTTCACTGTCAGAAATCACTTTATTTTTTAACATCCTGAGATCTTGTTCCTGTTTCCATCAATATTAGAGAAATAAACACAGGATCCATATTGAAAACAGATTGACAATGGGACATGGGCAGCTGGAAGAATTCATAACCCTGAGGAAGACAACTAAGCTAGCTATGCAGCAAATGAAGAGAGTTAGGCATTCAAAACGGATGGAATACGTTAGTGTCCACATATTGGGTAAACATCACATAAAATGCTGAGAGGAATACCAAAGATATCCATACCTAATTTAAAACTTCCTTCCATACAGGATAGAAACTACTGAATCCTTTTTAGTTAAGCTCCTAAGCCTTTTTTTTAAAAAAACAAATGAACAAGGAGTCACAGTTTCTTTTCACAGGAAACTTCTGAATTAAATGCAATATTCTTCATTTCTACCTAGTAATTCAGTGGTTAAGTATTTTTTCTTGCAGTGTTTCTTCTTCAGGATCAGGGGATTCAAATGCACATCTCTCATGAAAATCGTATCCACAGCAGAATGTGATTTATGCTGGAACTTCCAATCCCTGTATTTAGCACAGGTTAAAAAAACTAGTGCAGTGCAGCAAGGCTCTTTCATACCAGGTGTGCATCTTAAGCAATAGACTACAGGTAACAGCACTTTTGGTCCAATTAATACTTGATTGTTCCACCAGCAAGGAACAGATCTAATAAAGTTGTCATGAAGTTCCACATCAAAACTGAGTCAAGTTCTGGGCACTTCCCAAGAACTTGGGAAGCAAAAGGAGGTATTTTTTATCATTTTTATTATTTTGTGACCTTCATATTATCATCTGTATGCTTTGAATGGTGGTGGTTAAACAAAGATGGTCAGTGGAATACAAGGAAATATTGCTAAAGAAATCTATTAAACACAGCAAGAACACACAAAAATGGGCCAAATCTTCAGCTGATATAAACCTTAATGGCTGTCTTGGCAAGCTCAGGAACTGCCTCATGATATTTTTTATAACAAAAATACTAAGCAGAACATTAGGCCATATGCCGAAAAACGCCAGAAAGTTTAAACGTAAGGTTTGCTTGCATTTGAAACACACATACTTTCCAGGGAAATTAGTTTTTAGATCCAAATTTTATTTGTGAGTTCTCAAACTTGTTCTGGCACCATGCAAACATGTATATGTCCATATTTATAGAAAAGCATTTAATCTTTATTTTGCAAGCATATTTCAAATATTCTTTTTGGAACTGAAAATAGGTAAACGTCCCTGTTAAAACAGTTCTGTTTTGGTGCTTGTCACTGACTCACTCCGAATATCATTCAAAGACAGAAAACTTTTCACACAGGCCAAATGTCTAAAGCATGAACTACATCACCACGACTTGGAACATACTGAAACCTTAAAAGAGGGGATTTTCCAAGGAGTAATAAAACAAGCACAGAAAAATGTTACTACAGTGTGGACCATTTTTATCTAAAGGTATTGTGCTAAGTCAGATAAACCAAGGACATATGCACAAACACTCAAGTTAACAGAAATCCAAGGTATGCACTGAATCCAATTAACTGTGGATGATATCTTGTATTTTGACAGGAAGGATGGACATTTCAATTCCATTTGATGTTTTCTTTAAAGTGTTCCTTTGGATACATGCATGTACCATTGTAGTCTCATGTAGACCTCAGTAAATGATGAAACCTATGGATCATACTGGGAAATACTAGCTGACTATAGTAAAAACTACAATTTGCTTTTGCTTCCATAGATGAGACAGAGGCTGATATATTTTATTCAGACATCACATCCAACAGATTCACTGAAAGATATACCTGAAAAAATACATACTGTGGCATGCCTTATGTCTTCATTTTGCATTAGAGTGCTGGAAGGTCTTTCACAGAGTTCTTCAAAGAATGTATTTAGCTTTAATTTGAAAAGAAATACAGAAATATCTATGGAGAGACCTCTGCCCTTTTCTGAAATTAACTTACATGCATTTCTGTTAAGAGTGTTCTATTTCTGCTGCCACAGTACCTGACAGTGTAACAGATATCAAGTCTAGAATATGTTCGAGGTTACAAAGACAATAATGAAATTCTTTATCAGACTTCTTTTTAAAATTATCTTGCTGTAGATGAAGTAATAAACACTTTGTATTACTGCTTCAATACAACAAAAACACATCCTTCCATCATTACCTCTACTAAATCTAGTTTCCAAATAGGTGGAATTAAATGTTCTATTTTTCCCACTTTAGGAGCCCTTGTCTGTCTGATAGTGCCTTACTAAGGTTATTAAAAGACAATAATGATCCCCCAGTGTAAATGATTCTCAAATGTGCTGTTAGCTAACGACTAATGTTAGTAGTCTTCAGTTATACCTTCCCTGTAACTTTGTGTTCCACCTGATATGAAATTTCACTATGGGGTGTTGCAACTACTGCAACTACAATGTGTTACCCATGCAGAAAAATGTTCTATTTATCTTACACAACAGCAGGAAATCCCCATTCAATTTTCTTTCCAAATTTCTGAAAGTGATTTGAAAGACCTGTAACAAAGAATTCCTCAGGGTTCTCAAACTAAAAGGCTCATTCTTGCTATATTTCCATATTAATTGCTTTAGCTATTACAAATAGCAGTTCTAATTGGTTTTTGAAGACTTTTTGAACTTCAGTAATTAAGTCCATAAGGTACTCTTAAAATTGTTGGCTCTAACTTGCTGTCGTCTCCTTGTCTGCCCACACATTGGGTAATTCAAGCAGACTCTCTATGCAGTCCATCCCTTCATTTCCAGTTCACTATTTCGAATGTGTATGTCTTTCTTGCACAGACTGATATGCACAGGCATATGAATGGAGGAAAATCCAGGGAGGATTTGAATCTGGGATTAAATTCATAATCCATTAAATCTGTAAAAAACAAGAGAAAAAAAAAAGAAACATTCCCATTCTAAAACAAGGGCCTCTCATCTCCTTTTTCTTCCATAACTGAATGATTGACCCTTTTCTGTTTCTTATTGACCTAGTTTTGATGGTACTGTGGAAAAAGTTCGCACTGAAGCTTTAACCTGTGCAAATCTCATGTACAGGAAGTTTGCATTGCTAACAGAAAAACAAAACTGGGTTTGCCAAGAAATTCACTATCCTTTCAAATCCGTTCAGTCTGATTTATGCCAGGATGATGCAGCTGTTCTTGTTTGATCTTGGAAGCTAAGAAGCCCTGGAAACCACCTGAACATCTGCAATATAAAAGTAAACTAAGGTATCACAGCCTACCAGCTGGTGAACACCAAGATGCATGAACAAGTCTGCGTAAGACTTTATTTTTTCCACTGCTAGCTGAGAAGTTGAGACGTCAGTAAGTGGTGAAGAACTGAGCTACAAAAAGCTTTCTACAAAAAGCTACACAAACAGCATTCTTTTGGTGTCAAGTTCAGCAGATTCCTTATGAAACAAAACTTTTAATCACTGGTTGAGACTATAGATGTCTGGGGCATGGTTCAGTAACCTAATCATAAACACCTAGTTTTGTCTAAGTTGTTCCTGGGTCTCTGAGGTCTGGCAAATGGGGATGGAAAATATGAATCAAGATTTATGATGCTCCCACACTTAGGCAGGATATCACTTCAGAATGTAAAATAACACTAGGCTCCCATTTTAGAAAGGAACTCTGTAGTGAAATTTAACTGCTGATGAAGACATGTAAAACTATGTGGCTATGGGAGGGCATCTATCAGGAGGTACTTGAGTGTTTGAACTCGTGGTAGAGACAATGGAAATCTAACAAATGCAGGCATTGGAGTGAAGGGAGTGATCATGCTCACAGTAGATTAGAAACCTCATAGATGCTCAGCTGTGTAGCTTTTCAAGTTGTTACTGGTATTGTCTGATAATTTCAGTCAGCTGTCCATAACATACTGAAATTTGAGATGGTGTCTCTTCCAAAGAGTGCAGATTTCTCATAGACCCTATGTCCTTCCTACCACCTCCACGCAGATATCTCAAATACTTTAGGGCATTCTAAATGATACTAAAAACATATATCGGGTTATAATGAATATAGGCATCTAAATTAAGATATCTAATATGGAACTGATTTCCATCTTTGGAATTCCTGATTTTGGTTAAGTCCCACTGAACTAAGACCTCAGATTATTACATATAAAGTAAAGCAAACTCTGCAGTTTCAACTAAAATTTATATTACAATTATATATTTATATAAGATTCTTAAAACAAGTTTGAAATAAGAAGAAATATGCCACAGATACTGACATTAAAAAAAGATAATTTTTGCACATCTCTTACTGGCAGTTACACAGGGGAATATCACTTTTAAAACAATATGCCTTTAATAAAAATTAACTTTCTTGTGTCTTCTGCACAAAAGCTCATATCAGAGGGATTTTAATTTGAACTAAATCAATCTTTTTGCTTTGCACAGAGCAGAAAAAAAAATTAAAAAAATCAGAGCAGCACAGTCAAGTTTGTAAAAAGTTCAATGGCGATGGCTTCTAAAATTTGTATCCATTATTACAGTTGGAGCTTGTGGATAGATAGACAATAGTGAGAAGAGAAGAGAAGAGAAGAGAAGAGAAGAGAAGAGAAGAGAAGAGAAGAGAAGAGAAGAGAAGAGAAGAGAAGAGAAGAGAAGAGAAGAGAAGAG